>NC_064282.1:89426708-89452855 GCF_019186545.1 Solanum stenotomum
CCCTTTATATGTTTAGTTTAATTTATTTTTTATTGTTTTATTCTTAATGAAGGAAATTTTTGGAAAACAAATATGTCATATATCTGATGAAAGAAACAAACCTACTACTATTAGAATCACATATATTGTATTTAAAAATGAAAATGTTTTTATATACCATTCATCTAACTCTAATTTTAATAACAAAATTATATAAGAAAGATTTCATAAATATTTTTAACTATTTTTTATGCATAGACATGAAAAGTTTTATCATATTTGTTTCACAAATTTTGTACTTTAGAAATATTTTCTAAATTGATTAATTTATCGCGCGAAGCGCGGATATGTTTCCTAGTTTATTTAATATTTTAAAAGAACCCTGAATGTCTCTTTATATTTTTCTATTATATTTTCTTTATTTCTTTATTGATTTGGTTTCAAGAAGCTCAAAAGTCATGTTTTTTTAACAATTAAGGTGGTATTTATTTGTTTTTAGTTTTATGTGCAGCCTCTATTAATTATAATATCACCACACTACACGTTTTAACAAGTGAAGGGTATTGTGAGTGTTATATATTTTTATCAAGTTAATTAGACTTTCTATATTTTTCTTTTCTTTTAGATTTTTTCTGAATCGAATTATATATTGAATTATGATTTTGATTTGGGTATTTGCTGAAATATGGGTGTAATATTTTTGTGGTGATTTCTTTTTTCTTATGGATATTTTTTATTTTTTATATCTGATAATTTTCTTGGGCATTTTTAGTTATAATATATTGTATTGAGTAAAGAGTATCATATGCAGTCATCAACCTAGTGGAAAACAATAACAAAATATGCAGGTAGAAATTTCAAATATTTTTCTTTTGAGTATTTTTTGTGATTTATTTATCAGGATTTTAGTTGCTTAATTGATTTTCGTTTGTTAAATTATTGAACTTGATAAAAATATACAATGTGTTTGTAGGATTATCATCCCTATTATATGTAAGTGAATTGTATTTGCAAGAATGAAAAGTTATCACACTAGATAATTTTCATAATATAAATCTGAAGTTGTATCATGTATGATGAGAAGCAAAACTATAGAATTATATGGGGTATTGATTCTTATAATCTTGAAGAATATATTAATTAGTTATAGTTTATTGTGATTATTGGGATAAGTCATATAAAAAATCATTTTAAGTTTTATATTCCAATGAGAAAACAAAGTGTTGAAATCAACCAAGAGTCTTTTTCTGCCTCTATTCTTAAAATTGCCTTCAATAACGTCTACTTTTATTAGGAATACTTATTGATATGTTCAATCCAATTTTATATATTAGTTGTTCGATTTATGAGCTATCGATTTGTAAACATGATAAATCGATAATGAATTATCATCGTCTTCATTAGTGTGAAGCAATGTGAATTAAAAGGCTTTATTCATATATATAATATAATATGTGCTTTGTATTTTGACCATTTTGGAGATCTTACATTATATCAAGATCAAGTGTATGACTCTTGTGTTGTCATACAATTAACTACTTTGTTGTCAACCCATTTGGATTATAAAATTTAGAGCTAGCGTGTAATTTTAGTGAATGGATATACATATTATTTTTGTTACTATGATAAAATTTTAGTCTTATCATTTTATGTTTTTGGTATTTGTTCGTATGTTTATGTATTTGAAAATTTCGTTAAAGATATTTACATGAATTTATTAATTTTTAATCCAACAATTCATTGACATATTTAGACCATTAGAGACTATACCGTCGTAATTGACTTCACATAATTTTTGTTTCATGAAAAATGTCATGTCCCACTTTTATGTAATTTATTTAATGAATAAAATACATATATAAAATTAATATTGTTAATTGGAAAATTTACTATTTCATAACTTAATTTTTTAAATATATCAAAGTTCTATAATAGTGTTAAGGAACAAACGTGCAACGCACGTTTCCATAGACTAGCGCATATAAATATTCAAATAAAAACTACAACATTAATTAGTTCCATCACTTGTAATAACACATGCATCAAGTCCTCTAATAACTCGTCTATTTTATTGTTACATTATTATAGATAAAGATGTCACAAAAAAGTCGTTGTTGTGGCAATCTAAATAGCCCTACACACAACTTTTCTTTATATTACGCCCCACTACAAGTTGCTCAAAAATATAAACATCATTTTATAAAGATAGCAAAAGAAAAAGATAATAAAAAGAAAGGGAAAAGTAAATTAGTAAAAAAATGCCGTGAGAACATTATTGTTCATGAACAACTTTTTAAAAGGTATCTTGAATTTAAATTTTCTTGTAAAATGTGTGTTAAATTAAAACTAAAGAGTAAATAATTGAAATATGCAATTCTTTCACGGTATAAAATATGCATGTCTTTTGACATTTCAAATGTTGCACTAATAGCGAATAATTATTTTATTTGTTGCAAAGATTCATCAAACAAGTATTTAAATGTAAATAGTATGTTGCTGAAATATCAAACACAAGAAAATACTCAAATTGAATATTTAATATTCTTGTGTAATTGAAGTAATTGAAAACGTTACTTTGTTACATTGAATTTTATTATCAAAATATTATGAAGAAAATAAACAAAGTAACATATGATGATAAATCAAAAATGATTTTTAAGCAAGTGAGAAAAGGTCAAATCAATTCAATTGACGGTGTACAATTATAAACTATATTGGTGACGAAATAAATGAAGATACTACTAAAGAAATTATTTTTTTTTTCACACAAAATTCAACTTTCACCACTTGAAAGTGAAGGATATTCTTTCATATCTATAATTTGAAAGCAATTTCATTTTTGTTTATGCTTTTTAGTGAAAACAAATATCCATTAAAATAGTCACTATTCATCAATTTGGACTTGCAATACTTTGCAATGATAATAATTATCGATCGAAATATCTACTTTTGACCCTTGTTGGGCTAATCCTTACGAATAGTGTTAGTTACATAAATCCCATAGTGTAAAACCTAAATTACCTTCTATCCCTATTATTTTTCTAATTACACAAATCTCATGTTTTTTAGGCATTTCGGATACATAATTAAGGATCCGGATACATTATCGTTGATGCATTATAAATCAAATTAAGATCCCATAAATTGCGTTATTCCATTCCAAATTATTATCAAGAATTCAACCATATAGTGTAACTAACCAAAAAAATCAAAAATTAAATTTTTTTCTTCTTGTTCATTTGTTCTCTCTGTTTCATAAAAACTTTTGTCGAAATTTTGGATAAGCGAGGTGAGTTATGAAGGATACAAAAGTGAGGGAATTGTTGTTGGACAAACAACCTCTTTTGTGAATCTTCAAGTTCATCGAATATCCTTTCAATTTTGATTCAAGATTGTCGAAAAAATTGAGATTTAAAATTTTTCTCCCAATTCATTGAAGATCCTTTCAATTTTGATTCAAAATTATTGAAAATTTTGAGTTTCAAAATTATTCTCCTAGTTCATTGAAGATCCTTTCAATTTTTATTCAAAATTATCAAAAAGTTTGAGAAGATACATCATGAAGATCCATTTAATTTAAATTAATAAGTGTTGTATTTCTACTAGATACATTAAATAAGAAAGTGTTGCCCATAAGATTTTAGGTTTGAGATCGATACATTATTGTTTGGTAATTGTTATGTATCAGATACATTTAGTATAAATTCAAATTTACGTATCATAACTAAAGAATTAGTACATGATACATTATTATTTATATATCTTATTTTGTTTGAGAAATACTATAATTTAAAATTAAAAAATACATTATACATGTAATTGTTTCAAATTAACTTCTTCTTTTTTTGTGTGTGTGATACATAACACAAAGTTTATGTATCAAGTACATTTATATTGAACATGATAAACACTAATAGAAGATTCAACAACATTAGAGTTATGTATCAAGACCTTAAATATGAACATGCTACATTGCATTAAACAAAGGTTATTGGTTATTGTAGCAGTGATGTATCAGATCAATGGCAGATCCAACTTTCTTCTTCTTTTTTTGGACGTTTTTCAACAGTAGATACATTAAAAGAAAATAAATACTTTTCAAGAAAAATTTTTGACGACGATATGATTAACTAAAATTGCAAAGGTTCAATAAGATTTCAATGGGGGCAGGGGGCGGAGGTAATTTTATTTTTATTTTTTAATGATGAAAAAATAAAAAATGAATAAAAAATTGGAAATTGAAGTGATGGAAAGAAATCTACCTCTTGAATAATTTGAAATCATTAATTGGAAATAGAAAAGATTTAAAATTCAATAATAGATTAATTGATGTAATTATGGAGAGATTTGTGGCGTGGAAAAAGGAAGGAAAATCATAGGTATGTGATTTCAAATTAATGTATCCGGAAAAGGGGATGATGGGAGGAAAAGTAGGGATTTTTGATATTTTTTTTAAAATGATAGGGAAAATAAGAAAATATGATAATAAATGGTGTGTAACTAAGTAATTTTTCCTTACAAATATTGAGCTGTTTTTAGCCCAACAACCCAATAGTTAACATCATCTCTAAAGTTCCACACACCTCTACAAAATGAAAAAAGGAAACTTATAGAAATCCCACTAATTTAGGAGCTAATTACTTAGTTATACTCTAGTTTTCAATATTACTAATTAATCTTACTAGATTTTGGTGTGTTCAAATACGTTCAAATACATGTATCACGACATACATGAGGTTAAAATTAGGTGTAATTTGTGACTATATCCAAATGGATTAGTATATATTAGGAATACGTACAAATCTAGTTCGCTTTCATGCCATCTCGCTCGCCACTCTCCTATGTATATGATATCTCATATACATGAGTACATGACAATCACACCAGATACATACAATACATGTATCTGGTGTGTATCTAGTGTGATTTGTATATATATGAGATACATGACAATCTTGCTCGCCTCCCTCCCCATCTCGCTCGCTTCTCTCCCTATTTTACTGTATCTTAGAATAAGAAACATATATATGTAGGTGTATCTTCCTCAATATATAGTAGGAAATTCTTAATTAGTGGTAAGATACATAATTATTTAAAAGTATATATGGTATGAATGTATGTTTAATAAGGTTATTTTCCCGATGAATAACCATGAATTTTTGTTTTGATGTAGTTTAACATTTGTAAAGAAAGTATCTAAGTTTGTATACCATAGACAAAAATGTAAACAAAATTTGGTCGTCTCAAAGGAAGAAAAGTCACTTCTTAATCATAGGGTAACAAACACTTCATGAAACATCATAAACTATTCTATTTGGGCATAGTACATAAACATGACCCTTAACTTGGTTTCAGCGAACAACTATGACCTTTAACTTTGAATGTGCACAAGTAGGCACTTAAACTTGTATATAATTGAACAAGTAGACATAAGTGCCCTACATGGCACAATACACGTAGGATGCCATGTAGGATTAAAAATTGTCATGTAGGGTGCCATATAGGTCGAATGTGTTCATTTGCTCAATTTTGTATAAGTTTAAGTATCTACTTGTATGCATCCAAAGTTGCCAACTGACACCAAGTTAAGGGTTATATATATTTATGCCATTATGCCTTCTATTTGCTTCTCCAGCAACATATTGGACCTGAAAATGCTTTATATAAAGATTCAAGGCTTCTGGAGCAACCTTCTTTAGACAAGAAGTAGCTTGTTGGGTGCATAAAGAAATACATCAATTTCTTTATAGATTTAAAATCAGGGTAACAAACATTTCATGAGAATAAAAGCATCTATTTGAATTCCATCAACTAATTAGACCTGAAATTCCTTATAGTGACTTTGAACATATGTTTAGTTGATAGATCGTATAACAAGAAATGATCACAATGATTCATCCATAAACCAAAACTTCATCACTGCATATAATGAACTCTTTTTAAAACATTTCATCAACTTTGTGAGGGAAAATTACGCAAAAAAAGAAGAAGATTTCTGAAAACTCCTAAAAAATAACTTATTACTAATTTTCACTTTATCTTCTCCTAATACTAATAGAAAACATATACTATTTTTTGAATTAAGTACTAATTTTCCTTTTTATCTTCCCCTAACACTAATCGAAAACGTATATTTTTTTATTCTTTTTTGATAAATAAGTCATATATAAAAAATGTGAAGGGTTTTAGACATAAATAAAAGGGGCGTACAACTTTTAGGGGCTAAGTGTGAAGATGAATCTATCAATTCCTCAAGATATAGTCATTGAAATATTGTCATGGCTTCCTGCTAAGTCTTTAATGCGTTTCAAGTGTGTTACCAAATTCTTTAATTCTCTTGTTTTTAAATCAAATTTTATGGATATACATAGATGTCGATCTCTGACCCGTCCCGGTGGAAAAAAGTTATTTTTGCACAGAAGTAAATTTTACTGCACCTCTGATCAGCAAAAGGAAGATGGAATAAACTCTGCCTCCATTCTTCAAATTGAGAGTTTTGGTGAACTCTCCTTTCATATCCATGTAGATCCTCGTTTGAATTGTGTTAACGATTTATTTTTACTTTGGCAACCATTATCTGTGCAACCTGCTACAATCTTAAACCCTAGTACAAGAGAAGTGAAATTGCTTCCAAGCCTAATCGAAGGTTTTTCTTGGTGTCACTATTCATTAGGTTTTGAGCCCGAAGAAAAGAAGTACAAAGTTCTTTCGACAGCAAAATATGATCAAGAAGGTTACATAAAAAACAAGGTTTTCACTTTAGGCATAGATGAGACATGGAGAGAGACTAAACACAATCCCTCCACTATTCATTGCATGCCCGGGATTTGCATCAATGGAGTTATCTATAGGTTTGTTTTCCACAGAGGACTTCTTGCTATAGCTGAATTTGATGTTAAAACTGAAAATTCCAAACTTATTGCATTGGGGGATGCCCTTCACGGGTGGTCTTTGATGTTTATAGAGTTGAAGGGTAAACTAGCTGTCATTGATTATAAAACACGTTCACATGAATATATCTAGTTGCTTGTTTTAGAAAAAACTCGAAACGTAGAAGAATGGAAGAGTCATATCATTTAGTTGCCTTCAACATGGAATACTTTAACATGGAAGGACATGCAACAAGGAGTCATACCCGATGACATATTATCATGCACGTCTTGTGATGATGAGATTTTATTCATCGCGAATTTAAAGTCAGGTACTTTATGTTTCTGTTATGATGTCACGATACAAAGTTGGAGAAAATTAGAAATTAAGGGGCTTCCTAAGAACCACGGCATCAAAGGCATTTTTAGTTATGTAGAAAGACTTGTTATGTAGAAATTAAGTCTCTTTCCATTTGAGATTTTTTGCAATACATATGTTTTTTTTTTTTTTGCATCTGGATATCAAGCCTAGATTTTGGTGTATATGTCGATATATATTTAATTACAGATTATGATTATGTTGTTCTGTTCTATTAATGTCAAATATCTATACATCCATACGAATTACTGCTAAAATTTAGCTTGTTCTGTTTTATTGCATCTGGATATCAAGCCTATTTTAGTGTAAAATTAGCATCTCAATTAAAGTATATGTCGATATATATATTTAGTTACAGAGGATGATTTTATTGTTCTGTTTTATTAATGTCAAATACCTCTGTACAGCATACACATACGAGGACAGTGTGGCTAACTCCAAATTATCACTTTCTTTATATTAAAACACATCTTGATGTTGAGTTGGCCCACACGCTCCTGTTGTCGATTGTGAACAAGTATATGGCCTGAAAATTTTGACCGCGATAGATTTCTCTTAGGAGTAGCTCTATAACTGAAATCACACAAATAGAATCTAGTTCTGGCAATTCGTCAGAAGTAGAGATAGTTGTATGGACTCGTTAATTTTTTAAAAAGTCTGAGCAGGCTATTCTCATGGCTTCCTGTCGAGTCATTAATGCATTTCGGAATCAGATTTTAATTCTCTTGTTTCCGAATCAGATTTTAGTGATATCCATAAACTCATCTCCCTTTTTAAAAAGCTGAGCAAAGGAAGATGGAAAAATCTCTATCTCCCTTTTTCAAACTGAGAAATTTGATGGACTCGTACTGTTATTCAGATTCTTGGTTGGATCGCGTTAATGGTTTATTTTGCGTTTGGGAACCCTTATCTGCTATAGCTGCATTTAATGTTAAGTCTGAAAAATTTGAAACTATTGCATTGTTGAGTTTAANCACGCCACCCCTGAACTTCGACGAAAATTCTATATATACATAGGTATATATATATATATATAATATTTATATAAATATAAAGCGTGTCACCCACAGAACAAAACTGGCTTGTGGTGCCACGGTAGGAGGGCAACTTTAGAAGGTTGATGTTGCGGGTTTGAATCCCATTTGTACCTATTTTTTTGAGAAATTTGCTGCAGACGTTTTTTAAGGAAAAAAAAAAGGCTCCAAGCACCTTTTTTTAAGGAAAAACAGTTGGCACAATTTTATTTTATTTTTTATAATTGTTATTGACTTAAATTACATTATTACTCCTTTAACTTTTCTTTTATTTGATTAAATACTCAATAAAAGTGTAATATCTAATTATTTATATTTTATTGATTGATTTATGATATATATCGAAAAGACGAATAATTTAATCAAATATAAAATTAATTTAATCGATAAGTCTATTTGGCACCCACAGACCCTAAATCCTGGATCCGTCATTGTGTGTGTTGCAAGCTATTTTAATATACAAGTCATGTTCTCTCTCTTTTTTTGTGCTATTTGGCAATCAATATAATATCTTTAAAATATATCTCGTGAAAATTATCACCATAAAGAATTATTTTTTTTAAAAAACTCATTTGGTATATACATGCTTTCTTTATTAAGATATATTATATATAGAAGAAGATGGTCAATTAATTAAATAATTAGACGGGCTCAATCTTTGCAATAATATTTAATACCTCATCTTTGTGTGAAATATGTATTGGACATATTTTATAACATTGAGTATGTATATCAAACACAGTTTCACAATGTATAAAAATACGTGATGTTTACATCTTTTAAAGTTATGAATGTCTAACTTATATTTTATCCTTAACGAAAGAGTAAAGTTTTATGCAAAACAAAAATGCAATGGTTATCCATTTTTAGCACATTTTTGGCGTATTATTTTTGTCCTCTTTAGCCACCTCATCTCTACCTCATCCGATCATCTCCATCTAATCAGACCACCACGCCGTCACTGTCATTGCCACCACCACTTCCTTCTTCTTGAGACTCAATCATGCACCATCTGCCACCTGCTTACTTCCTTCTTCTTCAGATTTGACTATCATTACCTTCTTTTCTACATTCGGTCACCCACCACCATCTTTTTCGTTTCTGACTAAATCATCATAGTCATCGCAATCGCTACCACCACACCACTTCATTTCTTTTCAGATTGGCATAATACATAAACATGACCCTTAACTTGGCTTCAACGAACGACTATGCCCTCCAACTTTGAATGTGCACAAGTAGGCACTTAAGCTTGTATAAAATTGTACACGTAGGATGTCATGTAGGATACAAAATTGCCATGTAGGGTGTCATGTAGGACGAATGTGTCCATTTGCTCAAATTTATACAAGTTTGAGGGCCTACTTGTGCACACCCAAAGTTAAAGGTCATAGTTGCCAATTGACGCCAAGTTAAGGGTCATGTTTATGTATTATGCCTTTCAGATTCGACCACCACCATCGGAGGCGTATGCAGAATGGGGTCACTAGGTTCACGTGAACCCATGCTCCACTCCCGAAATCATATATAATAGTGTTATATTTTTTTATTTTTTGTTAAATATAGATGTGTAAACCCACACTCGAAGTATCATATAAAGTAGGAAACATAAAAATTATTTTTAAAGTAGGAAACAAAGTTTTTTCTCAATGAAAGTAATGTTGGGAAAATGCGGACAAGCACAAAAATATATATGGTAAAAGTAATGGAAATAAGAAAAGAAAATAATGGCACCAAGAATTTTACGTGAAAACCCTTCTAAATAAGGGAAAAACCACAGGCCAAGAGGAGCAACTGATATCACTATAGTAAGGAATTTTACACTGTGTAGTCACGAATACAATACTCAAAGTGACTACTACACACTCAAAAGGAATAACACTCTTTTGATTTCCACCTTACTAAAACATCGCTCATACTCTATTTTTCTTCACAGACTATTTTCTTATATAGTCTATGGAAACCTCACAGCTCTCTAAATATTTTACTCTCTCTGTGAATTGGTGTATCAAATGAGGAGCTGAAGAGCTCCTTTTATAGATGCAAATGCATTGCACTATTCAAAAATCATGCCACCAAAAATTTGCATTGCTACAAACTTTGTTGACAAAAGAAAAAGGTTTGCAGCTATTGTTGACAAACAAATTCCGTTTTCTTTACAACAATGGCGGCCGCAATTGTTGACCCAAAAACTCATGGGATGGACCCCACAAGTAAAGCTTTTTACGCAGCTGAGCAACATGAAGATGGAAATATCTCTGCCTTCCTTTTTCAAACTGAGAGATTCCTTGCATATTTTTGTTTGAATTGCGCTAATGGTTTATTTTGTGTTTGGGACCATATTCTATGCGACCTGGTTTGATTTTCAATCCCAGTACAAGAGAAGAAGTTTTCTTCCGCACCCAAATAAAGTTATTTCTTTTGGTGACTATTTATTAGGTTTTGAGCCACAAGAAAACAAGTACAAAGTGTTTCTTTCAAAAACACGAAGAGGGTATATAAAACAATGAGTTTTAACTTTAGGCATAGATGAATCGTGGAGAGAGACTCAAAGCATTTTCCCTTCTCTTCCATATGGTGAGCCTAGTCCATATGGTAAGCCTAGTATTTGCATTAATGGAGTTATCTATGAGTTTGTTAGGGATCACAAATGTGCTATAGCAGGATTTGATGTTAAATTTGAAAAACTCGAAATTATTACATTGTGGAATGAATCTTACTGGATGTGTGCTTACCGGTTGCTAGAGGTGAAAGGAAAATTAGCAGTTGTGGATCATCACAGGGTAAAGACAACCTTCGACTTGTGGATTTTAGAGCACTCTCCAAAAAGAGAATGGAAGAGACGTATCACTCGATTTCCTTCAAAATGGAATTACAAAGTGCCTGGGCCTATATCATCTTGCACGTCGCGTGATGGAAAGATTGTATTCATCTGCAACTTTAAGTCAGGTGCTTTATGTTGGTGTTATGATGTCATTGCAACGAGAAGGAGATGGAGAAAATTAGAAATCAAGGGTATTCCTGAGGAGACCAGCATTTATGGCATTTATAGTTATATGGAGGATTTAGATCGTAGCATTTAGTCCCAAGATGGAACGATATACCGTATATGGCCTTATCATCCTGCACAGCACGTGATGGTCACGTCTTTAACATTACAGTTTGTCCAACAAAATCGATCAGTACATACCTCTGTTGCTAGCTTTCCACACAATGTACTGGTAAAGATATTCAGAGTACTTTCCGCATTAAAACTGAATTTTGGCCGGATGATGCAATGCATTGATAATAAATACATAACACAATAGGGCTATATTTTCCATAATGAGAGATCTTTCTACGCAGCTGAGCAAAGGAAGATGGAAAAGTCTCTATCTCCCTTTCCCAAACTAATAAATTTTGCATTTGGGAACCCTTATCTGCTGCAATTTTCAATCCTGGTATAAAAGATGTAAGATTTCGTCCCGACCTAGATAAGGATTTTGTTTGCCATAACTATTCCAAGCAGGTTTGCTTTTAGACTTCATGGAGCCATTGAGTTGAAAAATGAAGTAGCAGAACTATAGCTTAAGTTGAAACCAAATCATTCTGGACGAGGTGGCAGAACATGACTATTCAGATTATCATTCCGATTATATTTTTTTAATAACCAAGAAATATCGAAGAGCTAGCCAACACAAGTTTGTTTGTGAACATTAAGTCAAGTGTTGTATGTTTGTGTTATGAGTTCATGTGAAAGAAAAAAGTGTTTTCCACCTAAGCCAAGTTTTGAGCGATACATATTTTGATATATCACCATTGGGACGGTTAAAAGTTCACTCCACCTGTTCGTATATAGTTCTAGCTGTGACAACGAGAATATATCATATATCTCATCGGTTGTGCAAAACTGAAATTTCTTTCGATTGCCTTAAGCTTTTAAGTTAAATGATCATAATTTTTCACACTACAATTACTATATAATTAAGAGAAAGCTAAGATAATAACTTCATAAATTTATGAACCGACTTTATATATTACTCATCGTACATTTGCATCACCAGCAACATATTTAGACTTGAAACCTGAAATTTTAAAAATTGAGGAGTTTAAGTTAAAGGAAGGAGGTACAAAATACATTGATATATATATAAAAAGGGAAAACTGACAAATATACCCCCGAACTGCCGTAAATGGTATGCAGATAACCTCCGTCATACTTTTGGGATATTGGTGCCCCTGCTGTCCAAAAACTAGAGCATATATACCCTTTATACTAACGGAAGACTAAATAAGTATGACGGAGGGTATCTGCATACCATTTACGATAGTTCGAGGGTATATTTGTCCTTTTTCCCTATATAAAATAATCTTCTTAAAGATAAATATCAATTGAATACCTGGAGTTATACACTAATATCTTTTCTTGTGCTTTTGCATTCTTGTTGTAATTATGTGTTCCAATTCTTCAAACACCCTGGAAAACCATGTTGGATATTGAGTTGACAGCATTATGAAAAGTCCAAAAATAAGTCCACCACCGTAACCCATGAGAAATGCATGCCAACTTATCATTGTTGAATCTCCTTCTTCTCCTTGATTAGCCCAAAAGGATTTGTTGCTTGTGGTGCCCCATCGTCACTGCCACAATCTTTTGAGAGTGGAAATCCACATAGTTCATCATTCCTTTGGTATGAACTGTTCTCAAATGTATTAAATTGTTTTCCTTTGGGGATGCATCCAACAAAATGATTGTGAGAGAGATTTAGGACTTCAAGTGATGTGCATGAGGGATGCAAGTTGTTGAATTTCTCCGCTGATTTTGTTGGATGAGAGATGAAGATTGTTCGTCAAATGAAGAGATTCTAAGTTGGAAAGATGGAAAACTCTTTTGAGAAGTATCCCATATTACTGTGTGTTCCAAAGGTCTAGAGGAGTTAAATAAGAAGAGAAATTCAGAGGGATGGTGGAAGAGATGTCCACAGGGTTAAGGTTGAGCTCTCTTTATTGGGTCAAGTTCTTAAAGAGCAGTTAAATATTGTGAGGTCCAACTCTAAGCCCATATGGATCATAATTCTAGAATCAAAGAACAGGTCATTTAGAAAGATAAGATATTTCAGAATGGATTTGACCTGAAAATTCTAAATAGATCATGAGTCCTGCTAGAAAATCCACCAAATTTAGGGGAATGTGCGATCCCGAGAAATTATTACCAGACAAATCAAGTCTTTTGAGATTGGAGAGGTTAAAAAGCTACAATTGGAATGAAAGTTTCCATGAAGTCTGCTGCAAGTGAGGTTAAGCTCAATCACTTGTTGTCATGTCGCCTCGTAACAATAAACTCCATCCCATGAGCAACAATTGATGCTCTTGTTCCATGATAGTGTTTTTGAATAAGCAGACACATTTATAGTGAGCATGTGCTTGAAAAATGTAGATGAGCAAGAGCTTGATCTTTGGGGCACAAATGAGGTAAGGATGAGGATAAAGCAAGTTGTCAGAGAAAGGTAAATAACATAAAAAATACAAGTTTTACATAACTCATTTCTTCTACACTAAAATGTTCAAAACTAAAATGTTCAAAAGTAATTAAGTTGATAGACAAGAAATCAAGAAACCCTTGCTTTGTTCCTCTATTCAATAATTTTAATAAGGTATATATAGTACAAATGAAGCAAAGAAATTTACTAGGGATAAAGAAAAAACATATCCCCTAACTTTGCGATTTAGAGCGGATATACCTCTTATTAAAAGCGTGGCATATGTACCCCCACCGTTTAATAGATTGTGCATGTATATTTTTGTTATCTAATAAATGGTGCATATTTACCATTTCCTTTAATAGATTGAATTTTAACAAAATGATCCTAAAACTTGTATTGATTGGTGTATAGACTTTGACAACAACATTTTAGTCGAAAATCCTTCAAATATTTGGTTGGTTACTTGGTGTGTAGACCTTGACTTAAAGGTAAAAATTCACAAATTTAATTATTTATTAGGATAAGGATATTGTTTGGTGTATAGACCTTGACAACAACATTTCAAAAAAAAAAAGGTACATTTTTTTATTTGCTAGGATAAAAAATATCAAGCTCAGTCAAAGTAACTAGTCAAAATCCATTTTTTTGATTGGTTAGGATAAGAGTGTTATTTGGTTTTTACACCTGATTGAATATTAACTTGACGATGATCAAACTTATATTCTAATAAAATTATAATGGATTTACATATTCCCAAGTCAATGCACGAGTCATTGCAAACCTATATTCTAATAAAATTATAATGGATTTACATATTCCCAAGTCAATGCACAAGTCATTGCAAAGAGAAGTTCAAATAAAAGCTACAACTGAAACATCATGTCACTTGTAATACATTTTGTTTGACACCTTAATAGACGAAAACATCACAATGCCAAGTCTCTAGAAGTAGTCATGATCCTCACCCAATTATTACACATTATTAGTATTACGAACCAAAGTTCTACACAATACTACATAGCATAGTATAATGCATCGTAAAGATTAACTCTAATTTATCGGTATATAGTCAAGTAGGAAATAACTATTTAATCAATTTAAATTTTTAGAGAAAAAAAAAAAGAAAAGTCTATAAGAGTATAAGGCGATGTATGGGCCTTGACAAGAACACTTAAGTAAATAATTGGGATAAGTTTAACATCTCGCAATTTGAAATAACTAGGAAGAAGCTAAGAATTTGAAATAGTCATTTTTGGGAAGAATGAAAATCTGGAAACTTTGTTAAGTTAGGAAAAAAGTGAATTTTTGGTCAACATCAAACGGCCATAACTTCTAGCTCAAAATGATTTAGGAGCACTTCCAGTTATGGTAGTAAACCTCTTGGAATGATCTTTCCAACGCCGCTGAGTTTGCGCGATTCCGTGTTCGTATGAGTAAGATATGTCCTTCGGAAGTTGGGCTGATCGAATAAGGAAAGTTCAATCCGGATTTTTAAAGGGTAGTTTGGTCTTTTCCTTGCCCAATTATTTTATTTCGTTTTGGTAATTAAGTTAGGGTCTAAACAGAATTAGATCAGTTTACGCTTTTACCAAAATACGCTAGGGCTTGGAGAAGAGAGAAAAAAAATAGGAGAAAGGAGAAGAGAAGCAAGATTCGTCAAGATCATCAAGTTTAGCTTGTGGATTTTGTCGGGGATGATCCGTACAAGGTATGTTGGATCACCTAGTGTTGGGTTAGTTCACCCACGCGCCAAACTTGATTCAATTTCAGCAAAGTAAATTGATTTGAAAGTAAATCCCTAGAATTCTTGATAAAGTTTGTTTGAAACCTTGTGGGTTGTGTTGTTGAAGTTGCTTAGGATTGATTCACGTTTTTAGTTGTGTTTTCGAGTAGAATCTGATGTATATTGAGGGTATAGACGTTTCTAAGTGTTTGGGGAAAGAACCAATGGAGTTTAGAGGGTTTAGAGATGGAAAACGAAGAAGAAATTTCGTCGGTCAAATTTTGGCAGTGCCTCCGCGTAGTGGAGCTAGTCCTCAAATTTGGGAAAATTCGTTTCGCGTCGCGGAGCGGTCACGGCCGTTCTGCCTGAAAAGTTATTTTTTCGAAACCAAAATTTAAATGCTTCTCCGCGTCGCGGACCCTTCCTCATATATTGATATTTGGTCTTTTCTCATGTTTAACTATCTAAATTCGTTCCTAAACATCATGAGATCCTTCCTATCATAAATCACGATCCTTGAATCTTTAAATTCAATTCAAGGAAAGTTAAGAGTCAAGTCAAGAGAAGTCAAGAGTCAAGTTAAGAGAAGTTCATAAATCTTTCCAAAAGTCTTTTGCAAACGTTTTAACTTTGTTTTCAGACTTAAGTTTTGAGTTCAGTAAAGAGTAAGTTGAAGTTCATTTCTTCAAAAGTATATGGGGGCTATGTATTCCCAAAGGGTTTAAAATGTTTCTACATTTAAACAAGAAATGAAACCTCGATTTCCACGGAGCCTTCGGGCTAGTTATCATAAAAGAGTAATCGCTTTCTAAATGAAGCAAGAGAGGAAACTTTGATTTCCTAGATAGCCTTTGAGCTAAGTTTTTGAGCACTAATCTCAAATCACAGAAAGAAGTATGTTTTTAAACATAAGAGCTAATATTATATTTTTGGGAGTAGTATTGAGCACCGATATGGGGGAGAGTTCAGACAACTCACAGCCCCCATAAACCATGTAGCCACCATGGGTAGAAAAGGGTCATACTTTTTAGATGATCCCTTTAGTGCTTTTTAGCATAGACTAGTGGATCCACTTAGTGAGTTAAGTTCTATACCCTGGCAAGGTCTAGGACGGTCCTTTGTAGCATGAGGTAAACGTTGTATCATCATTATAGATGGTTATCGGTTAGAGAAACTCCCACAGTAGTATTTTGTATTTTTTTATACAAACAAAGTTCATATTGTATCTTTGCATACATAAAGAGTTATTATTGTATTTCTAAATACCCAGAGTTGACATCATGTTTTAAACAACTTTTCCTTATATTGCACTTGTTTTAAACTGCTTTATATTGAAATGAGTTCAGTTATGTTGAGTTGAGTTGAACTAGGTAAGTTCTTCAGTTCCTTTCAGATTCTTTTCAAGCTTAAGTTGTGTTTAGCATTCCAACTCGCATACTCGTACATTCAATGTACTGATGTCAGTTGGCCTGCATAGTCTTATGATGCAGACGCAAGTAACCCAAATCAACATCCAGCGCATCATTGATCTAATTGACCTACAGAATTGTTGGTGAACCTCCTTGCATTCCGAAGGATCCCCCTTTTTCATTACTTAATCATTTTAGTTCATTAGGATGTCGTGGGCCTGTCCTGACATCCATCTCAGTTGTTTTAAAGGCTTCATAGATAGTCAGCCAGATGTTAGTTCATTCGTCATCATTTTGTTATTGGCTTATGTTCAGATTTGAGTTGCCATTTTGGCTAAGTTAAATGTTTATTTTTAAAACATTATGAGTTCAGTTTGAGTTGGGTTGTGTTCGAGAGTGCTCTCAAGGGGAATTTCTTTCCTTGTGAGTTGCTAGAGGAAAAGATAAGAGAGTTTCTCACCCTTAATCTGAAGTCTATGAGTGTTCATGAGTACAGTCTGAAGTTCACACAACTTTCCCACTATGCTCTGGAGATGGTTGTTGACATGAGGAGCAGGATTAGTTTATTTGTTGCGGGGTTTTCTCGTCAGTCAAGCAAAGAAGGCAAGGCAGTGATGCTGATAGAGGATATGGACATAGCAAGGCTAATGATCCAGGTGCAACAAGTTGAGGAGGATAAGCTGAAGGATAGAGAAGAGTTTAAGAATAAGAGGGCTAAGACATCAGGGAACGAGTTCAAGCAACAAAAAAGTAGTGTGAATGGGTCTTCCTTCCAACAGAAACAAAATGGACCTGCCCCATCATCTGCTAGTGAACCTACACCTAAGAACAAGGGTGAGTACAATAGTCAGAATTCCCTAAGTTTCATAGCTAAACCTGCCTATTCTCAAGGCAGTATGGCACAAAAGTGTAGTAAGCCTCCTGCATGGGCTAAGTGTGGCAAAAACCACTCAGGTATTTGTTGTGAGGGCTCTACTGGTTGTTTCAAGTGTGGTCAGAATGGTCATTTTATGAGGGAGTGTCCTGAGAACATGCAAGGGTAATGGTAATAAGGGCAATAGATCCCAATCTTCATCAGTTGCTCCACCAGATAGATCTGTACCTAGAAGAGCTAATTTCGGTACTGGCAGAGGAGAAAATCGCCTTTATGTGATCACTAATCGCCAAAAGCAAGAGAACTCTCCAGATGTTGTCACTGGTATGATCCAAGTCTTTGACTTTACTGTTTATGCTTTGCTAGACCTAGGGGAGAGTTTATCTTTTGTAACTCCTTATGTTGCTATGAATTTTGATGTTATTCCTGAACAACTTAGTGAACCATTCAGGGTTTCTACACTTGTTGGTGATTCTATTCTAGCAGAAAGAGTCTATCGTGATTGTCTCGTTTCCATCTATCACAAGAGTACCATGGCTGACTTAGTTGAGTTAGACATGGTAGAGTTTGATGTCATTCTAGGTATGGACCGGCTTCATGCTTGTTATGCATCAATAGATTGTAGAACTCGAGTAGTCAAGATTCCATTTTCCAGTGAACCAGTTATAGAGTTGAAGAGCAGTTCAGCAGTGCCTAAGAGTCATTTTATTTCGTACCTTAAGGCGAGAAAGTAAGTTTCCAAGGGGTGTGTCTATCACTTAGTCCGAGTTAATGACTCTAGTGTTGAGATACCTCATATTTAGTCAGTTCCTATAGTAAAATAGTTTCCAGAAGTTTTTCCAGATGATCTACCTGGAGTCCCTCCTGATAGAGAGATAGATTTCAGTATAGATGTTCTTCCAGATACTTGTCCTATCTCTATTCCGCCATATAGAATGGCACCAGCAGAGTTGAAAGATATTTTAGAGAAAGGTTTTATTCGACCAAGTATCTCACCATGGGGTGCTCCAGTCCTATTTGTGAGAAAGAAAGACGGTTCCCTTAGGATATGTATAGATTACCGTCAATTGAACAAGGTTACCATCAAGAATAGTATCCTCTTCAGGGAATTGATGATCTTTTCAATCAGCTTCAGGGTGTTATGTGTTTCTCGAAGATAGACCTCAAATTAGGCTACCATCAGCTGAGGGTAAGGGAATGTGATATTCCAAAGACAATGTTCAGGACCCGTTATGGTCATTATGAGTTTCTGGTCATGTCGATCGGCTTAACCAATGCGTCTGCAAAATTCATGGACCTGATGAATAGAGTATTCAAGCCTTATTTAGATATGTTTGTTATCGTCTTCATTGATGACATACTAATTTATTCAAGGAATGAAGAAGCTAGTCATCTCAGAATAGTTCTGTAAACGCTAAATGATGAGGAGTTATATGCCAAGTTCTCTAAGTGTGAGTTTTGGCTTGAGTCTGTGGCCTTCTTAGGCCATATTGTGTCTGGATAGGGAATTAAAATTAATACTCAAAAAATTGAGGCAGTGCAGAATTGGCCTAGACCCACATCTCCAACTGATATTAGGAGTTTCTTGGGTTTTGATGTCTATTATAGAAGGTTTGTAGAGGGGTTCTCACCCATTTCGTCCCCTTTGACCAAATTGACTAAAAAAACAGCTAAGTTTCAATGGTTTGAAGCTTATGAGAAAAGCTTTCAGAAATTGAAAAAGAGGTTGACTACTGCCCCAGTGTTAACTTTACCAAAGAAAATTTAAGGTTTTGTGGTGTATTGTTATGCATCTAGAGTTGGTTTGGGTTGTGTGTTAATGCAGAATGGCAAGGTTATAGCTTATGCCTCCAAACAGTTGAAAGTTCATGAGAAGAATTACCCAACCCATGATCTAGAGTTGGCTGCCGTAGTATTTGCTTTGAAAATATGGCGTCATTTTCTTATGGCATTCATGTGGATGTGTTCACCGATCACAAGAGTCTTCAATATGCATTTAGTCAGAAATAGCTTAATCTAAGACAGAGGAAGTGGTTAGAATTACTCAAGGATTATGACATGGGTATTTTTTATCACCCAGGTAAGGCTAATGTTGTTGCTGATGCCTTGAGCAGGTTATCTATGGGAGTACCGCCCATTTTGAGGAAAATAAGAAAGAGTTAGCAAAAGAGGTGCATAGACTTGCACGACAAGGAGTTCGACTAATGGATTCCACAGAAGGAGGAGTAGTGGTGATGAATGGGGTTGAATCATCATTAGTGTCAGAAGTAAAAGAGAAGCAAGACCAAGATCATTTGTTGCTTGAATTAAAGGCAAAAGTTCATAATAAAAAAGTATTGGCTTTTGGAACAAGGGGGAGATAGTGTTTGAGGTATCGAGGTAGATTGTGTGATTGATTTCAAAGGTAATTGGGATGATCACCTATCTCTCATTGAGTTTGCTTACAATAATAGTTACCACTCTAGCATTCAAATGGCTCCTTATGAAGCTCCTTATAGGGGAAGATGCAGATCTCCTATTGGATGGTTTGAAGTTGGTGAAGTTGGGTTAATAGGACCAGACTTAGTTCGTCAAGCTATGGATAAAATGGAAGTTATTTAAGAGAGATTGAAAACAACCCATAGTCGTCAAAAATCCTACACTGATTGTAGGATGAGAGAGTTAGAGTTTGAAGTAGATGATTGAGGTTACTTGAAAGTTTCACCCATGAAGGATGTTATGAGGTTTGGTAAGAAGGGGAAGCTTAGTCCCCGTTATATTGTCCCTTACAGAATATCGAAAAATGTAGGTAATGTAGCTTATGAGTTGGAGCTACCTCAAGAGTTAGCCATGGTTCATCCAGTACTTCATGTCTCCATGTTGAAGAAGTGCATAGGCGATCCTTCATTTATAATACCAACTGAAGATATTGGGATCAAAGATAGTTTATCTTATTAAGAGATTTCGATTCAAATTCTAGATCGCCAAGTTCGAGGTTGAGAACAAAAGAGGTAGTATCAGTCAAAGTCCTTTGGAAGAACCAATTTGTTGAAGAAACTACTTGGGAAGCTAAGAAGAGATATCCACATCTCTTCGAATCCGAAGAAGTTCCGAATTAAGGTACTAATCATTTCTTAGTATTTATTTATAAGTTGGCATGTTATTTCGCATTTGCTTGTGGATGTTTAAGTTGAATGTTGCATGTTACACCCTTAATCTAGTAAGAGTAATCTCAGTCGAGGATGAATGTTCCCAAGGGGGAGATATTGTAACATCTCGCAATTTGAAATAGCTAGGAAGAAGCTAAGAATTTGAAATAGTCATTTTTGGAAAGAATCAAAATCTGGAAATTTTGTTGAGTTAGGAAAAAAATGAAATTTTGGTCAACATCAAACAGCCATAACTTCAAGCTCAGGATGATTTAGGAGCACTTCCAGTTATATTAGTAAAGCTCTTGGAATGATCTTTCCAACTCTGCTGAGTTTGCGCGATTCCGAGTTCGTATGAGTAAGATATGCACTTTGGAAGTTGGGCTGATGGAAGAAGGAAAGTTCAATCCGAATTTTTAAAGGGTAGTTTGGTCTATTCCTTGCCCAATTGTTTTATTTCGCTTTTGGTAATTAAGTTATGGTCTAAACAGAATTAGATTAGTTTATGGTTTTACCAAAATACGCTAAGGCTTGGAGAAGAGAGAAAAGAAGAGGAGAAAGGAGAAGAGAAGCAAGATTCGTCAAGATCGTCGAGTTTAGCATGTGGATTTCATTGGGATTGATCCCTACAAGGTATGTGAGATCACCTAGCAATGGGTTAGTTCACCCACGCGCCAAACTTGATTCAATTTCAGCAAAGTATATTGATTTGAAAGTAAATCCCTAGAATTCTTGATAAAGTTCGTTTAAATCCTTATGGGTTGTGTTGCTGAAGTTGCTTGGGATTGATTCACATTTTTAGTTGTGTTTTCGAGTAGAATCTGATGTATATTGAGGGTATAGACATTATAAGTGTTTAGGGAAAGAACCAATGGATTTTAGAGGATCTAGAGCTGGAAAATGAAGAAGAAATTTCGTCGGTCGAAATTTGACAATGCCTCTTCGTCGCGGAGCTAGTCCTCAAATTTGGGAAAAGTCGTTTCGCGTTGCGGAGCGGTCACGGACCATTCTGCCTGAAAAGTTATTTTCTCATGTTTAACTTTCTAAATTCATTCCTAAACATCACGAAATCCTTCCTATCACAAATCACGATCCTTGAATCCATAAATTCAATTCAAGGAAAGTTAAGAGTCAAGTCAAGAGAAGTCAAGAGTCAAGTTAAGAGAAGTTCATAAAGTTTTCCAAAAGTCTTTTGCAAACGTTTTAACTTTGTTTTAAGACTTAAGTTTTGAGTTCAGTAAAGAGTAAAGTTGACGTTCATTTCTTCAAAAGTATATGGGGGCTATGTATTCCCAAAAGGTTTAAAATGTTTCCGCATTTAAACAAGAAAGAAAACCTCGATTTCCACAAAGCCTTTGGGATAGTTTTCAAAAAAAAGTAATCGCTTTCTAAATGAAGCAAAAGAGGAAACTTTAATTTCCAAGATAGCCTTTGAGCTAAGTTTTTTAGCACTAATCTCAAATCACAAAAAGAAGTATGATTTTAAACATAAGAGCTAATATTATATTTTTGGGAGTAGTATTGAGTACCGATATGGGGGAGAGTTCAGACAACTCACAGCCCCCATAAACCATGTAGCCACCATGGGTAGAAAAGGGTCATACTTTTTAGATGATTTCTTTAGTGCTTTTTAGCATAGACTAGTGGATCCACTTAGTGAGTTAGGCTCTATACCCCCGGCAAGGTATAGGACGGTCCTTGGTAGCGTGAGGTAAAATGTTGTATCATCACTATAGCTCTTAAGTGATAGTTGTCGGTTAGAGAAACTTCCACAGTAGTATTTTGTATTTTTCTATACAAACAGAGTTCATATTGTATCTTTGCATACATACATAGTTATTATTGTATTTCTAAATACATAAAGTTGACATCATATTTTAAACAGTTTTTCCTTATATTGCACTTGTTTAAACTGCTTTATATTGAAATGAGTTCAGTTATGTTGAGATGAGTCGAACCAGGTAAGTTCTTCAGTTCCTTTCAGATTCTTTTCAAGCTTAAGTTGTGTTTAGCATTTCAACTCGACATAGATTAGTTGAACCAGATAAGTTCTTCATTCCTTGAATAGATTAGTATGTCATCAATGAAGATGATAACAAACATATCTAAATAAGGCTTGAATACTCTATTCATCAGGTCCATGAATGTTGCAGACGTATTGGTTAAGCCGACCGACATGACCAGAAACTCATAATGACCATAACGGGTCCTGAACATTGTCTTTGGAATATCACATTCCCTTACCCTCAACTGATGGTAGCCTAATCTGAGGTCTATCTTCGAGAAACACATAGCACCCTGAAGCTAATCGAAAAGATCATCAATTCTCGGAAGAGGATACTATTCTTGATGGTAACCTTGTTCAATTGACAGTAATCTATACACATCCTAAGGGAACCGTCTTTCTTTCTCACAAATAGGACCAGAGCACCCCATGGTGAGATACTTGGTCGAATAAAACCTTTCTCTAAAATATCTTTCAACTGCTCTTTAAGATCTTTCAACTCTGCTGGTGCCATTCTATATGGCGGAATAGAGATAGGACGAGTATTTGGAAGGACATCTATACCAAAATCTATCTCTCTATCAGGAGGGACTCCGGGTAGATCATCTGAAAAAACTTCTAGAAACTCTTTTATTATAGGAACTGACTGAATATGAGGTATATTAACACTAGAGTCATTAACTTGAACTAAGTGATAGACACACCCCTTGGAAAGTTACTTTCTCGCCTTAAGGTACGAAATAAAATGACTCTTAGGCACTGCTGAACTGCTCTTCAACTCTATAACTGGTTCACTGGAAAATGGAATCTTGACTACTCGAGTTCTACAATCTATTGATGCATAACAAGCATGAAGTCAGTCCATGTCTAGAATGACATCAAACTCTACCATGTCTAACTCAACTAAGTCAGCCATGGTACTCTTGTGATAGACGGAAATGGGACAATCACGATAGACTCTTTCTGCTAGAATAGAATCACCAACAGGTGTAGAAACCCTGAATGGTCCACTAAGTTGTTCAGGAATAACATCAAAATTCATAGCAACATAAGGAGTTACAAAAGATAAACTCTCCCCTAGGTCTAGCAAAGCATAAACAGTAAAGTCAAAGACTTGGACCATACCAGTGACAACATCTGGAGAGTTCTCTTGCTTTTGGTGATTAGTGATCGCATAAAGGCGGTTTTCTCCTCTACCAGTATCGGAATTAGCTCTTCTAGGTGCAGACCTATCTGGTGGAGCAACTGATGAAGATTGGGATCTATTACCATTACCCTTGCATGTTCTCAGGACACTCCCTCATAAAATGACCGTTCTGACCACACTTGAAACAACCAGTAGAGCCCTCACAACAAATACCTGAGTGGTTTCTGCCACACTTAGCCCATGTAGGAGGCTTACGACCCTTTTGTTCCATACTTCCTTGAGAATAGACAGGTTTAGCTGTGAAGCTCTAGTAATTCTGACTATTGTACTTACCCTTGTTCTTAGGTGCAGGTGCACTAGCAGATGATGGGGCATGTCCCTTTTGTTTCTGTTGGAAGGAAGACCCATTCTCACTACTCTTTTGTTGCCTGAACTCGTTCCTTGATGTCTTGGCCCTCTTATTCTTAAAATCTTCTCTATCCTTCAACTTATCCTCCTCAACTTGTTGCACCTGGATCATTAGCCTTGCTATGTCCATATCCCCTATCAACATCACTGCATTGCCTTCTTTGCTTGATTGACGAGACAACCCAGTAACAAATAAACTAATCATGCTCCTTATGCCAACAACCATCTCCAGAGCATAGTGGGAAAGTTGTGTGAACTTCAGACTGTACTCATGAACACTCATAGACTCCGGATTAAGGGTGAGAAACTCTCTTATCTTTTCCTCTAGCAACTCACAAGGAAAGAAATGCCCCTTGAGAGCACTCTCAAACACAACCCAACTCATTTGAGATAGTTGAGTTATTTAGCATATGAATCATTTTCTTAATGCTTAAAGTCTTCCGCTGAGTAAGTAAGTCAAGCCAAGGGTTCGCTTGGGACCAGCAATGGTTTTCCAGTGCCGGCCACGTCCAGGGTGTAAGCTTGGGCGTGACAATAAGACACAATTACCTTAACTAAACCCTCACTTTTTGATTATGGGCTGGACCTTTGTTATTTCTTATGTTTATTTGTTTTGAGTTTACAGACTTTCTTTATTAATAAAATGGTCCAATGGTCCAAGTTTATTTATTTTATTTTTTTAAACAAAAAAACCTTAACTAAACTAAGGTCCTATTACCTCCATGAACTCATTTTTTTTAGTAATTTCATACACCTTTTGGCTTACGTGACACACTCCGTGACTCCACATAGTTGAGGCGTGTGGGAGATGTTTTGATGTCACGTAAGCTAAAAAAATATATAAAATTACAAAAAAAATGGGTTGGGGGGGTACTTGTGCCTTATCCCTAAAAAATTCAAAAAAAGGTTTTTAGTTAGGATAACTGTTTTGCTTTGTTTTTCACTCGGTGTTCGATGCCCGCATTGGACCCTATACTTATCTAGATTGGACACTACAGGATCCATGTGACGACCCTAAAAATGAACTAGTGAAACTAGAGCCTCACATGTGAGTTTGGAGTTGAAAACTTGATGAAATGATGAGAAATGACCGTGATGTTATGTTGTAAATGAAATGTCCTTATCTAAGGTAATCTTGGGGAACACTTAAGTGTGCTTGAAGAGGTTGTATGAGCGGTCACTTCTTGTCTCACTCAAGTGTGTCTTAAGATTATATTAGGTAGAGGTCCTATGGTAATGAAATGACATGTGTTCTTTTAAAGTTAAGCATGGGTTGTATATGACATATGTTGAGTATATGTATGGTTGGCTATGGTCTTACATGTTAATGTTGACTTGTATTATGTCTCTTGTACTTGTAAAGGAAAGGTTTTATCAAATGATATGAAAACATTTACTTCCTTGAAAATGTCCTTTTTGGCATGTTTTTGCATGGTCTCTATACTTAGTACTTAATTGTGCTAACCTCTTTCTTTCCCTTTTTGGACTAAAGTGTAGGGATTTGGAGATGATGACATGTCATGGCTATTTGATAGGTTTCTAAGTGTTGAAGATGAAGACTTGGTGAGTCCTCATATATTCGAGGACAATACCCTATATGTTCTTTTATGTCTTTTTAGTATTGTTTAAGTTGTGTATGGGATTGGTCTCGAATTTTGTACTCTAAAGTATTAGATGGTTTTGAGACATCATGTATAAAGTCTTGAAAGTCTTCCGCTTGCTATTGTTTT
>NC_064282.1:89455618-89510260 GCF_019186545.1 Solanum stenotomum
GCGGCCGCAATTGTTGACCCAAAAACTCATGGGATGGACCCCACAAGTAAAGCTTTTTACGCAGCTGAGCAACATGAAGATGGAAATATCTCTGCCTTCCTTTTTCAAACTGAGAGATTCCTTGCATATTTTTGTTTGAATTGCGCTAATGGTTTATTTTGTGTTTGGGACCATATTCTATGCGACCTGGTTTGATTTTCAATCCCAGTACAAGAGAAGAAGTTTTCTTCCGCACCCAAATAAAGTTATTTCTTTTGGTGACTATTTATTAGGTTTTGAGCCACAAGAAAACAAGTACAAAGTGTTTCTTTCAAAAACACGAAGAGGGTATATAAAACAATGAGTTTTAACTTTAGGCATAGATGAATCGTGGAGAGAGACTCAAAGCATTTTCCCTTCTCTTCCATATGGTGAGCCTAGTCCATATGGTAAGCCTAGTATTTGCATTAATGGAGTTATCTATGAGTTTGTTAGGGATCACAAATGTGCTATAGCAGGATTTGATGTTAAATTTGAAAAACTCGAAATTATTACATTGTGGAATGAATCTTACTGGATGTGTGCTTACCGGTTGCTAGAGGTGAAAGGAAAATTAGCAGTTGTGGATCATCACAGGGTAAAGACAACCTTCGACTTGTGGATTTTAGAGCACTCTCCAAAAAGAGAACGGAAGAGACGTATCACTCGATTTCCTTCAAAATGGAATTACATAGTGCCTGGCCCTATATCATCTTGCACATCGCGTGATGGAAAGATTGTATTCATCTGCAACTTTAAGTCAGGTGCTTTATGTTGGTGTTATGATGTCATTGCAACGAGAAGGAGATGGAGAAAATTAGAAATCAAGGGTATTCCTGAGGAGACCAACATTTATGGCATTTATAGTTATATGGAGGATTTAGATCGTAGCATTTAGTCCCAAGATGGAACGATATACCGTATATGGCCTTATCATCCTGCACAGCACGTGATGGTCACGTCTTTAACATTACAGTTTGTCCAACAAAATCGATCAGTACATACCTCTGTTGCTAGCTTTCCACACAATGTACTGGTAAAGATATTCAGAGTACTTTCCGCATTAAAACTGAATTTTGGCCTGATGATGCAATGCATTGATAATAAATACATAACACAATAGGGCTATTTTTTCCATAATGAGAGATCTTTCTACGCGGCTGAGCAAAGGAAGATGGAAAAGTCTCTATCTCCCTTTCCCAAACTGATAAATTTTGCATTTGGGAACCCATATCTGCTGCAATTTTCAATCCTTGTATAAAAGAAGTAAGATTTCTTCCCGACCTAGATAAGGATTTTGTTTGCCATAACTATTCCAAGCAGGTTTGCTTTTAGACTTCATGGAGCTATTGAGTTGAGAAATGAAGTAGCAGAACTATAGCTTAAGTCGAAACCAAATCATTCTGGACGAGGTGGCAGAACACGACGATTCAGATTATTATATTTTTTTAATAACCAAGAAATATCGGAGAGCTAGCCAACACAAGTTTGTTTGTGAACATTAAGTCAAGTGTTGTATGTTTGTGTTATGAGTTCATGTGAAAGAAAAAAGTGTTTTCTTTGTTTTCCACCTAAGCCAAGTTTTGAGCGATATATATTTTGATATATCACCATTGGGACGGTTAAAAGTTCACTCCACCTGTTCGTATATAGTTTTAGCTGTGACAAAGAGAATATATCATATATCTCATCGGTTGTGCAAAACTGAAATTTCTTTCGATTGCCTTAAGCTTTTGAGTTAAATGATCCTATTCTTTCACATTAGAATTACTATATAATTAAGAGAAAGCTAAGATAATAACTTCATAATTTTATGAACCGACTTTATATATAAGCAACATATTAGACTTGAAACCTGAAATTTTAAAAATTGAGGACTTTCAGTTAAAGGAAGGAGGTACAAAATACATTGATATATATATATAAAAGGGAAAAAGGAAAAATATACCCTCGAACTATCGTAAATGGTATGCAGATACCCTCCGTCATACTTTTGGGACATTGGTGCCCCTGCCGTCCAAAAACTAGAGCATATATACCCTTTATACTAACGAAAGACTAAATAAGTATGACGGAGGGTATCGCATACCATTTACGATAGTTCGAGGGCATATTTGTCCTTTTTCCCTATATAAAATAATCTTCTTAAAGATAAATATCAAATTGAATACCTGGAGTTACACACCAATATCTTTTCTTGTGCTTTTGCATTCTTGTTGTAATTATGTGTTCCAATTCTTCAAACTCCCTAGAAAACCATGTTGGATATTGAGTTGACAACATTATGAAAAGTCCAAAAACAAGTCCACAACCGTAACCCATGAGAAATGCATGCCAACTTATCATTGCTGAATCTCCTTCTTCTCCTTGATTAGCCCAAAAGGATTTGTTGTTTGTAGTGCCCCATCATCACCGCCACAATCTTTTGAGAGTGGAAATCCACATAGTCCATCACTCCTTTGGTATGAACTGTTCTCAAATGTATCAAATTATTTTCTTTTGGGAATGCATCCAACAAGATGATTGTGCGAGAGATTTAGGACTTCAAGTGATGTGCATGAGGGATGCAAGTTGTTGTTGAATTTCTCCGCTGATTTTGTTGGATGAGAGATGAAGATTGTTCGTCAAATGAAGAGATTCCAAGTTGGAAAGATGGAAAACTCTTTCGAGAAGTATCCCATATAACTGTTTGTTCCAAAGGTCTAGAGGAGTTAAATAAGAAGAGAAATTCAGAGGGATGGTGGAAGAGATGTCCACAGAGTTAAGGTTGAGCTCTCTTAATTGGGTAAAGTTTTTAAGGAGCAGTTAAATATTGTGAGGTCCAACTCTAAGCCCATATGGATCAAAATTCTAGAAACAAAGAATAGGTAATTTTGAAAGATAAGATATTTCAGAATGGATTTGACCTGAAAAATCTGAATATGATAGATCAGGATGAGTCCTGCTAGAAAATCCACCAAATTTAGGGGAATGTGCGATTCCCAAAAATTATTATCAGACAAATCAAGCCTTTTGAGATTGGAGAGGTTAAAAAGCTACCATTGGAATGAAAGTTTCCATGAAGTCTGTTGCAAGTGAGGTTAAGCTCAATCACTTGTTGTCATGTCGCCTCGTAACAATATACTCCATTCCATGAGCAACAACTGATGCTCTTGTTCTATGATAGTGTTTTTGAATAAGCAGACACATTTATAGTGAACATGTGCTTGAAAAATGTAGATGAGCAAGAGCTTGATCTTTGGGGCACAAATGAGGTAAGGATGAGGATAAAGCAAGTTGTCAGAGAAAGGTAAATAGCATAAAAAATACAAGTTTTACATAAGTCATTTCTTCTACACTAAAATGTTCAAAAGTAATTAAGTTGATAGACAAGAAATCAAGAAACCCTTGCTTTGTTCCTTGATCTATTCAATAATTTTAATAAGGTCTATATAGTACAAATGAAGCAAAGAAATTTACTAGGGATAAAGAAAAAACATATCCCCCAACTTTGTGATTTAGAGCGGATATACCTTTCATTAAAAGTGTGGCATATGTACCCCCACCGTTTAATAAATTGTGCATGTACATTTTTGTTATCTAATAAATGGTGCATAATTACCATTTCCTTTAATAGACTGAAATTTTAAAAAAAGATCCTAAAACTTGTATTGATTGGTGTATAGACTTTGACAACAACATTTTAAGTCGAAAATCCTTCAAATATTTGATTGGTACTTGATGTGTAGCCCTTGACTTAAAGGTAAAAATTCACAAATTTAATTATTTGTTAGGATAAGGATATTGTTTGGTGTATAGACCTTGACAACAACATTTCAAAAAAAAAATCCATTTTTTTATTTGCTAGGATAAAAAATAGAGCAACTTTCACATATAACAAACATAAAAATCATATTTGTATGTTATAGTTATAGTTTGCATAATTGCGCTCCATAACAAATTTTATGTTTGCTATGGAGCTTTTGATTTGTATAATTCGCTAGATACATCCAATTTTATACAAATTGTTCAGTTTTGTATAAACTCATTTATACATTGTAATCTGTATAATAAAATCTGTATTCGTATAATTATAAGTGTATAAGACAAAAATATATGTATTTGTATTTGTATATACACTATTCTCTCACTTTATACAAACACAAACACATTTTATACATTCTATACCGAAATGTATAAAATGGGTAATTGTATACCGAAAATGGCTAATTGTATACCGAATCAGATGACAAAAAAATGGGATATTTGCTGAGAATTACAAATAAAATAAACTATGGCTATAACATTTAATTTGAATTAATAGTTTGCTATTTCATACAATTTTCCCTAAAAAATATCAAACTCAATTAAAGTTACTAGTCAAAATAAAAATTGGTTAGAATAAGAGTGTTATTTGGTTTTTACACCTGATTGAATATTAACTTGATGATCAAACTTATATTCTAATAAAATTAGGGAAAATCCATAAGTACCTCCCCAACCCGAAATCCCAGAGACACACTTATACTATACTAAGGTCCTAATATCCCCCTCCCCCCAACTTATTTTATAAATAATTTTCTACCCCTTTTCGGTCTACGTGACACTATCTTCTGGACCCAACGTGTGTTGATAATTTTTTCAAGCTATCTGATTGACAGTTGCACGTAGACCGAAAAGGGGTAGAAAATTATTTATAAAATAAGTTCGGAGGGGGGGGGGGGGAATAGGACCTTAGTATAGTATAAGTGTGTCTCTGGGATTTCGGGTATAGATTGGGGGTACTTATGCATTTTCCCCAATAAAATTATAATGGATTTACATATTCCCAAGTCAATGCACGAATCATTGCAAAGAGAAGTTCAAATAAAAGCTACAACAGAAACATCATGTAACTTGTAATACATTTTGTTTGACACCTTAGTAGACGAAAACATCACAATGCCAAGTCTCTAGAAGTAATGATCCTCACCCAATTATTACACATTATTAGTATTACGTACCAAAGCTTTACACAATACTAAATAGCGTAGTATAATGCATCGTGAAGATTAACTCTAATTTATCTGTATATAGTCAAGTAGGAAATAAGTATTTAATCAATTTAAATTTTTAGAGTAAAAAAAAAAAAGAAAAGTCTATAAGAGTATAAGGCGATGTATGGGCCTTGACAAGAAAACTTAAGTAAATAATTGGGATAAGACACAATTACTTTAACTAAACTAAGGTCCTATTACCTCCATGAACTCATTTAGTAATTTCCTATACCTTTTGGCTTACGTGACACACTCTATGACTCCACATAGTTGAGGCGTGTGAGAGATGTTTTGATGTCACATAAGCTAAAAAGATATACAAAATTACAAAAAAAAAATTGGGTTAGGAGGGTAATAGGACCTTAGTTTAGTTAAGATGTGTCTTTGAGATTTCGGGTCATAGTCTGGGGGGAAGGGGGGGGGGGGTACTTGTGCCTTATCCCTAAAAAATTCAAAAAAGTTTTTTAGTTAGGATAAGTGTTTTGTTTTGTTTTTCACTCGGTATTCGATGCCCGCATTGGACCCCCTACTTATCTGGATTGGACACTAAAGGGTCCATTCTGGAGGTGACGTTTCCAATAAAAAAAATTCCACACTCAGGCTAAGATTAGAGTGCTAAGTAGTGTATAGACCTTGACTTAAAGGTAAAAAGAAATCCAGTCAAAAATAACTTAAAATTTTTGTGGAACTGATTCTTTAAATTCAGATAAACAAATATTGTGAATCACCAATTGATGTGATAGATTGAATGTAATTTTGATGAGGTATATTGTGAACCACAAATTAAGCAAAGAAAATTCTACACTTGTTTTGGAGTAACCATTTCCAAGAAGCTCATTTAGTCACTTTCAATCAAATTTTGAGTTGTCAATTATGTATTCACATTCTCTAGTGAAATTCTATTGAAATTTTTTTTTAGACTATTATGAAAATAGTAAAAGCCGGATCATTAGAAAGTGTCTTTGTATGACCCCTAGGTCACTTCAGACACTACAACATGAGATGTTTTATGCATCGGACAACCTCTTCTTTTTTTAGAGGAGAAAGAAGAAAAGTCCATAAGTGATAATTGGTGTATAGACTTTGACCAAAAAAAATCTATAATCATCTAATGTGCATGAAGAATATTTAGTATAACAGTATTCAACTAAAAAATAATTATTTTATCAAGTTGTGTTCTTAGAGGAAAACAAAGAGTATACAAGAGTATCGGAGCTTGTTTAACATTTCTACTAAAAATTGCTAATTTCTGGAAGCATTTTTTTAAAAATAACTTTTCAGAAAAAGCTTTTGGAAAAATAAATAAATTGTGTTTAGCTAATTTATTTGAAAAGCGTTTTATAATTGCTTTCTCAGCACAATCAAGAATCACTTTATATTTTTCTCCCACATTTTATCTCCTCCCAAATATATACATGTAACAAAATTCACTTGTGTTTGTTGAAAAATTCAATTTTTAATAAATGAATGATAGTATGTTTCAACAAATATATCATGCTCAATTCAAATATTTATTAAAATACTAATGATATTATGTAGAAATATTTAATCAATTTAAATTTTTAGATTAAAAAAAAGTGTATAAGAGTATAAGGTATATGTATGGGCTTTGACAAGAAAATTTAAGTTAAAGATTCAAAAAAAGTTTATTTTAGTTAGGATAAGAGTTTTGTTTTATTTTTCACTCGGTGTTCGATACCCGCATTGGACACTACAGGGTCCACTCTGTAGGTGACGTTTCCAACAAGATTTTCTCCATACCTAGGGCAAAGATAAGAGTGTTAACTGGTATATAGACCTTGACATAAAGATTAAAAAAAAATCCAATCAAAATCACTTTAAATTTTTGAATTTTGGTGGGACTGATTCATTATGTCCAGATAAAAAAAAAATGTGAATCACCAATTGATGTGATAGATTGAATGTAATTTTGATGAGGTATGAACCACAAATTAAGCAAAAAAAAAAATCTACAACTATTTTTTTTGGAGTAATCATTTCTGAGAATCTCATCTAGTCACTTTCAATCAAATTTTGAGTTGCCAATAATGTATTCACATTTTCTGGTGAAATTCTATTGTAAAATCTTTTTAGACTATTACGAAAATAGTAAAAGTTGGCTATCATTTAGAAAGTGTTTTTGTATGACCCATAGGTCACTTTAGACACTGCTAATGTGAGATTTTTATGCACCGAACAACCTCTTCTTCTTCTCTTTTTAGAGGAGAAAGAAAAAAGTCTATAAGAGTGATAATTGATGTATAGACTTTGACAAAAAAAATCTATAATCTTCCAATGTGCATGAAAACTATTTAATATAACAATAGTCAACTAAGAAATAATTATTTTATCAATTTGAATTTTTAGAGAGAAAAAAAAGTCTATACGAGTATCAGAGCCTATTTAGCATAGCTACTAAAAATTTATAATTTCTTGAAGCATTTTTTTAAAAATAACTTTTCAGAATAGACTTTTGAAAAAAACAATGTGTGTTTGACTAATTTATTTTTAAAGTGGTTTTGATTGCTTTCTCTGCACAATCAAGAATCACTTTACATTTTTTCTCCCACATTTTTTCTTCTCCTAAAAAACACATGTAAGGAATTCACACATGTTTGTTGAAAAATTCAACTTTTAATAAAAAAAAATGATAGTTTGTTTCAACAATAGCTCATATTGATGTTATTAATAATTTTTATCAAAAGAATGCATCAAGGTTATCAATAGCTCAGATTCTCAAGTTAATGCATATAAATATTCAAATGCAAGCTACAACATTAATTAGTTCCACCACTTGTAATAACACATGCATCAAGTCCTATCACTTGTAATAACTCGTCTATTTTATTGTTACATTATTATAGATAAAGATGTCACAAAAAAATCTTTGTTGTGGCTCTCTTAATAGCACTACACACAAATTTTCTTTATATTACGATCCACCAAAAGTTGCGCAAAAATATAAACGTCATTTTATAAAGATAGCAAAAGAAAAATTTAATAAAAAGAAAGGGAAAAGTAAATTAGTAAAAAATTGACGTGAGAACATTATTGGCCATGAACAACTTTTAAAAATGTATCTTGAATTTAATTTTTCTTGTAAAATGTGTGTTAAATTAAAGCTAAAGAGTGAATAATTGAAATATGAAATTCTTTCACTATATAAAATATGCATGTCTTTTGGCATTTCAAGAAATATTACATTAATAGCGAATAATTATTTAAATTGTTGCAAAAATTCATCAATTAAGTATTTAAATGTAAATAGTATGTTGCTGAAATATCAAATACAAGAAAATACTCAAGTTGAATATTTAATAATCTTCCGTAATTGAAGTCGTGAAAACATTACTCATGTTGCATTGAATTTTATTGTCAAAATAATGTGAAGAAAACAAATTAGGTAATTTATGATGATAAATAAAAATGAATTTTAACCAAGTGAGAAAATGTCAAATCAATTCAGTTGACAGTGTACAATTATAAACTATATTGATGACAAAATAAACAAAAATACTACTGAAGAAACTTTTTTTTTTTCCACATAATTCAACTTTCACCATTTGAAAGTGAAGGATACTCTTTCATATCTATAATTTGAAGGCTATTTCCTTTTTGTTTATGCTTTTTAGTGAAAATAAATATCTGTTAAAATAGTCAATATTCGTCAATTTGGATTTGCAATACTTTGCAATTATAATAATTATCGATCGAAATGTCTACTTTTGACCCTTGTTAGTTTAATATACTTACAAATATTGAGCTGTTTTCAGCCCAACAACGCAACAGTTAACATCATCTCCAAAGTTCCACACATTTCCCCAACCTCTACAAAATGACAAAAAGGGAAATTTACAAAAATCCAACTAGTTTAGGAGCTAATTATGTGTAATTTATTATGAATCTTATCAGATTTTGGTGTGTTCAAATATGTTCAAATACATGAATCACGGGATATATGTGGTTAAATTATGTGTAATTTATTCTAGATACATTGTATCCAAATGGATTCACATATATCAGGGATACATAACAAATCTCGCTCGCCTTCCTCCTATCTCGCTGACCACTCTCCTATATATATATAATATCCCATATACATGACAATCACACCAGATACATATAAATACATGTATATGTTGTGTATCTAGTGTGATTTCTATATATATGGGATACATGGCTATCTTGCTCGCCTCCCTCTCCATCTCACTCGTCTCTCAACATATTTTATTGTATCTGATATAAAAAATAAAATTATATATATATATATATATAGGTGTATCTTCCTCAATATATAGTATAAAATTCTTAATTAGTGATAAGATACGTAATTATTTAAAAGTATATGTAAAATTAATATATATGGTATGCATGTATGTGTAATAAGGTTATTTTCCCAATGAAAAATCATGAATTTTTGTTTTGATGTAGTTTCAACATTGATAGCTCTATAGCTGGAGCTTTAAGTTTTACAAAAATGTAAATAGGAAGAAAGAAATTGGATTGGTTGAATTATGTAACTTGCTACATTGAATCTGTAAACACTGTATATTTATACTACTAACATGAGCTTGTAACTAACTATTGCCAGCTGGGCATATTTATAACTAACTCTAGCTGATTAGTTAACTAACTCAACCATCTAGCTTGCTTAACCATTTACGTTAGTTAACACTCCTCCTCAAGCTTATGGTTGGAACACATTAGCCATTCCAAGTTGATGTTTAGGGTTGACGTGTTCAGTTTTTAGCATTCCTTGGCAAATTCTTTCCTTCACAAAATGACAATTAATGTCTATGTGTTTAGTTCTCTCATTAAAAATTGGATTTGCAACTATTTGAATAGTTGCCTTACTGTCACACATCATTTGCACTGGAAGATTCACATATACTCCCAACTCTTTGTACAAGCCTATTAACCAAGTGATCTCAGCTGCACAAGCAGTCATGCTTCTGAACTCTGCCTCAACTGAACTCCTTGACACTGTTTCTTGTTTCTTAGATTTCCAGGACACTAAAGCACCTCCAAACTTCACCACGTATCCTGTGACTAATCTCCTAGTTTCCACACATGCTCCCCAATCAGAGTCACAATATGCAGTGAGTTGTGCAGTTTGATCAGCTGGCATTAATAGTCCTGAACTTGGAGCTTCCTTGATGTATCTCACCACTCTTAGTGTAGCCTCAAAGTGTGACTACTTAGGGCAGTGCATGAATTGGGTTAGTACTTGTACAGTGAAGACAAGGCCTGGTCTTGTCATAGTGAGATAGAGAAGTCTTCTTACTAGTCTTTGATACCTTGTAGGATTTTAAAGTAGATCATCACTTTTAGTCCTTGTGTCTGTGTTATTAACATGTTCATCATATTGAGTTTTTGATTTATTTCTAGTGGTGTGTAGACAAGTTTGGCTCCTCCTAGCCCAAATTCTGAGATTAGTTCCAAAGCATACTTTCTTTGTGTCATTAAATTACCCCTGTTGGATTTAGAGAACTCAATTCCTAGGAATAATTTGAGTTCACCTAGATCTTTCATCTTGAAGTTGGTTTGAATTTCTTGTCTAGTCTTGCATAACTATTGAAGGTTGCTCCCAGTAATCAGGAGATCATCTACATAGACTAACACTATCACAATATCTCCATTAGCCTGTTTAGTGAAGAATGAATAGTCAAAGTGACTTTGTGTGAATCTCATCTTCACTAATGCCTCAGTTAACTTCAAATTCCATTGCCTAGGTTCTTGTTTTAGACCATACAATGACTTATGTAATTTGCACACCTTCTTGCTCTCCCCCTGGTTTTCAAAGCCATCGGGAATGTGCGTGTACACCTCTTCATTCAGATCACCATTAAGGAAGACATTGTGCACATCCATATGATATATAGACCAACCTTTACAGGCAGCCAGAGAAACCACAGGCCTTATAGTGACCATCTTGGCTACTGGACTAAATGTCTTACCATAATCAAGACATTCTCTCTTCCTGAACCCCTTAGCAACCAGTTTGGCCTTGAACCTCTCAACCTCTCCTAAGGCTAAGAATTTGATCTTATAGATCCACATGAACCCAATAGGTACCTTACCAGGTGGAGGTCAACAATACTCCAGGTTTTATTAGCTTTTAGAGCTGCAATCTCTAGATTCATAGCTTTTACCCAAGCAGGATCAACAACAGCCTCTTTGAATGATACTGGTTCAGATATAGCTAAATAAGTTTGCAAGGCTTGACTATAAGAGGGAGACAAATGAAACTAAGTGAGATGCGATGATAATGGATAGATACAAGAGTTAGCTTTTGCTTTTTGCTGAGTAATAAAATCCTGTAACCACAAAGGAGGTTTACTAAGCCTGCCTGATCTTTTTGATGAAGCAACTGACACCTCAGGAGGAATTGGGATAGGTACAATGTGAATGAGAGGTGGAGGTTCAGGAGGCATGACTGATGAAGGGGTGACCATAGGAGCCACAGTAGGCAGTGGCACCGACTCAGAATCAACTGGTGAAAGAAGATCAAGAACAGGAAACATTGGATTTGAGGAAGCTTACATGTTCTTGAATGGAAACAAATCTTCTTGAAACACAACATGCTTATTCACAAAGAACTTATGAGCATGAATATCATCATACAGGACATATCCTTTTTGTGTGGATGAATATCCCATAAACACCGCATATAATAGCTTTGGAAAAGAACTTATCAAGAATTTTTGGACAGGCACCATAACACAGGCACCCAAAAATCTTTAGATGAGATAGGGATAGAGAGTGGGGATACAGTTTTTCATATGGATACTTATAGGTCAGTACTCTAAATGGAAGCCTATTGAGAAGATACACAGTAGTGGAGACATAGTGACCCCAGTATTTGAGTGGTATAGAAGCTTGAAACCTGAGTGATCTTGCCATGGCAAGAATGGTTCTATTCTTTCTTTCAGCAACACCATTTTGTTATGGTGTATAAACACAAGTACTTTGATGAGCAATTCCAAGTTCACTTAGTAAGGTCTAAACCTCACCACGAAAAAACTCACAACCATTATTTGTTCTCTAAGTTTTAACAGTGGTAGAGAATACATTTTGGACCTGTTTAAGAAAGTGTATGAGTACCACTATAGTGTCAGCTTTGGATGCAATTAGGAACACCCAAGTGTACCTACTAAAGCCATCCACAATTGTATCAAAAAAACTTTTTCCATTATAGGTAGGAACTCTGTAGGGTCCCTACAAATCACAATACAACAATTCAAATACATGATTAGTCTTGTGAGTACTTGTAGGGAAATGAAGTTTAATATGCCTAGCTAGAGGACAAATAAGCCAATGAAGTTTATCACTACTTGCTAATGTCTTAAGGCACTCATGTTTCTTTATTACATTAATGGGTGCATGACCAAGTCTTTTGTATACTACTAGACTCAAACTGAGTAACAGAACTAACAGACTTAGTTATACTACAATTGACCAACTGACTTGGAGCTTGACTTAATCCTTCATATAGTATGTATTGACCATGTTCCTCCTTACCAATCCCCTTCACCAGACCAAAGTAGAGGTCCCGAAAAAGACAAAAGTCAGGGAAAAAACAAACCATGCACTGTAATTCTTTGGTTATCTTTGAGACTGACAACAAGTTAAACCTGAAGTCAGGTAAGAATAACACATTAGATATAGAGTGATTGGCCAACACACAAGTACTTCTAATATGAGTGGCTGTTGCAACTTTACCATTTGGTAAATGGACTTTACTTTTTCCCTGTTCAGGCACATCCCTAGCTTTGTTTACAATGGCAAGGTCAGATGTGATATGATGTGAGACTCCAGTATCAACTATCCATTTTCTACTTGCATAATTACATGATATAGTAATAGGGGAACTAGCTACATCATCCGTAGTGGCAATGTTTGTAGATGGTTCAACTGTTGTATTCTCACCACTTGGTCTGGATAACAGTTGAATGGTTTGTTGATACTGAGCAGGAGTGAAGAAAGCTCCAGAGTAAGGAACTGCTCCTGAAGTGTTGTTCTCTTTGTTGTTGTAGCCTATGGTCTCTTGTCCAAGATTAAAAGGGAGATCCACCTAATTAGCATACATTCCAGTGTTCAGGGGTTTCTTTTTGGACTTGAAGTCTGTAGGATATCCCACTATTTTGTAGCACTGCTCTCTAGAATACCCTTTGCACCCACAGTGTTCATATTGTAGAAAGTTTTTTCTAGCCTTGTAGCCTTCTCCTGAAGAGCTAGTACTGTTATTATATCATTCACTATGATCACCACTACTTGAGAATGACCTGGAGAAGATACCTTAGATGAACCATCTTCATTGATGTAGGTGTTATGTTTGTGAGAATACAATGTTGTGCCTTTTATCATCCCTGGGCTATTAGAACTAGTACTGGCCAGACTTCTATGACTCTCTTGATCAATCAATAGTGCATATGCTTTGTTAAATGAATGAATAGGACTCATCATAAGGATCCGACTCCTATGAGGGGGATAGGACTCATTTAACCCCATTAGAAACTACAATAACCTCTAATAATCACAGTGTTCACCAAACTTCTTGGACTCAGGACATGGAAAACTAGGGCATGACATATAGCACCATACTCATCCCAGAGGTCTCTCAACCTTGAGTGATAGTCAACAATTAACATTGTTCATTGAGTGAGAGAATGAATCTCTCTGTACAATTGAAAAATTCTGGATCCATTAACAGTGTCAAACCTTTCTCTAAGATCTAGCCACACCTTTCGAGCATTAGATGCATACTACAAAGCTAAGAAGACTAGGTCTCACTGCATTCATAATCCAACTCAAAACTACTGCATTACATTTTCCCCACTGATCATGTAACTCTGGCTAAAACATAGACTTAGGAAGCCTTCCATCTACAAATCCTAGCTTACTTTGACCTACTAAACCAATTCGAAAAGACCTACTCCACAAAGCATAGTTTTCTGAACATGTTAATTGTAATGAGATTAGATAACTACCTAGAATTTCTGTATTCTGAAGGAACATATGATGATTGTGATCAATCACAGGAAATGATATTGTGCGAGTACCACTACCAGTGCTAGTTGTTCCGACTCCAACTCCATCCATTGCAGTTCCAATCATGGGAACCTTTGAACAATTTCTTCCGATTCACCAGTTTTAGGAATGATGAGATCGGATCACCTAATACTTCAACTGGATGACAAAGTCTTTATGATCGTAGGCTCTGATACCATGATAACTCCATAGCTGGAGCTTTAAGCTTTACAGAAATGTAGAGAGGGAGAAAAAAGTTGTATTGATTGAATTATGTAACTTGCTACATTGAATCTGTACACACTATATATTTATACTACTAACATGAGTTTGTAACTAACTAATGCCAGTTGGACATATTTCTAACTAACTCTAGCTGATTAGTTAACTAACTTAACCATCTAGCTTGCTTAACCATTTACATTAGTTAACAAACATTTGTAAAGAAAGTATCTAAATTTGCGTACCATAGACAAATGTAAACAAAATTTGGTAGTCTCAAAGGAAGAAACATCACTTCCTTAATCATAGGGTAACAAACACTTCATGAAACATCATAAACTATCACTTTTATTTGCATCTCCAGCAATATATTGGACCTGAAAATGCTTTATATAAAGATTCAAGGTTTCCGGAGCAACCTTCTGTAGACAAGAAGTAGCTTGTTGGGTGCATAAATAAATACATCAAGAACTTAACACTCAAGTTAGATACAGAATTAACAAGTGTCTCAGGTTCGAATGTCAACTGAGTGTAGGTAAAATTACTGGGTGACGATTTTTTCTCATCCATACAAGGCACCAAGAGTTACCTGATACTTGTGCCGGTGGGGTTAACATGTACTCCCTTGTGGAATTAGTCAAGGTGTGTGCAAGTTGGGCCGAACACCACAATTATAAATAGTAAGAAAAAAAACATTGAAGCATGTTAGAATGAATGTGTCCACTAGTGATCACTGGACTAGGTCCCTTGACAGATCTAATAGTGTGGAAAATAAATAACTCAAAGTAAATATATCAAGCACAAGGATCTTACGTGGAAACCCCTTTTGCTCAAGGGAGGTGAAAACCACAACCTGTACTCACATGATTTTAATTCAAACTCCATTATTTCAATCAAAACGGAGCAAAACTTCATATTACAACTTCGTTTGTAACCTAGGAATTGAACTCTTAATTCTTTCGTCCTTACTGTAGCAACTCTACTACAAAGGAAACAAAACAATAACTCTATTCACTAAAAGGAACAGCATGAGACACTTACCAGTTATTCGAATTGGCATTACTCTAACAGCGAAATGCCCCAGAAAGGTTGCAATAAGAGAGAGAACGCCTCTAAAGAAAAAAGATGACATAATAGGTCAGAATTTGTTCTCTCGCTCCTTGCTGGAGGAGCGGGCTTGCTTTGCTCGGATGTTCTTGCCTTTGCCCCCCACGCCAGCTTGCTCTCTCATCCCTCCCCACTAAACCAACTAACTCTAGTTGATCTAGACTTCAAGAACCAGCAAGGCTAACTCTAGCCACCAACTCAGATCTCAAGGATAGGAGCATAAACAAGCACCAACTCTGCTGTACCCACACATCAACTAACTCTGGTTGACACTCCTAGGCAACTTTATCCAAGAGAACATCAAAACAATGATGTAAAGAGGCTTGAGTAAAACATAGATGATTCGACTAACTAACTCTAGTTAATCCGACTCAACCTAAAGACTTAGAAAATCAACCAATCTACTATATCATTTATAACTTGGGAGTAGATTTACAATATAAGAACACAAGACACAATGCTTAAAATACAACAAACGACGCGTCAACACTCCATCATGTCCCTTGTTGAGTATGAGCAGTGTTCTTCCTTGAAGATGACTTTTTCTTTATGAGCTTATGAATTTTCGGAATTCACAAACTTTGTTTGCCAAAACTTAGGTTGTGTCTTTGGAGAAGAGACTATTATCAAATGGACACAACTTGAGACCAAGCTATTGGTTGAGAATGCTGCTATGAAAAGACATGCACCAGCTACAACAGAGTTGGCAGTTGTGGCAACTTTTAGACAGCTGTCTTTTTCACATACGCGGTCTTTCCTTGACCAGGTCTCTTGTTAGATCCAAAAATTTGTTAAATCATCAAAACTTCAAATCATCTCCAAAATAGCAAAGCAACAACCAAGTTCCTTCCATCTAAGCTCAACGATCTTCAATTCTTTATTGGTGAGAACATGGCAATTTTTACCATTAATACCAGTCTGTCTGAAGTAAATCAGTAGATGTTGCAGGGTCGAGTGTGTTCTGAGTAATGGATCAGAAGATTCTCATTTTGGAGATCATATTTTCTTTCTCATGATATGTCAGCTGCTTTCTATGAGATTTATGGTTTAGGACTTAAGAGTAAGACTGATTTTGCGTTAAATAAATCGAACACGGTGTCTTGGACTTGAATTCCTCAACTTGGCTAATGAATAATTAAGGGATGGAACATATTGAATGATCTAAAGATTCAACTTGTGTGCAATTTCTATTTATCAATCGAAAGGCCCTTGGATTTTTTTGTACATGCCATAGACATAGACAGATGAATACAAAATTAGGGTAACAAACATTTCATGATAATAAGAGCTTGTATTTGTGAGGGAAAATTACGCAACTCTTTTTAGAACATAATCAACTCTTTTTAGAACATTTTTTCAACTTTGTGAGGGAAAATTACGCAAAAAAAAGAAGAAGAGGTTTTCGGAAAACTCCTAAAAAATAACTTATTACTAATTTTCACTTTATCTTCTCTTATACTAATAGAAAACATATACTATTTTTTTTTAATACATTAATAAAAATAGAACTCCTAAAAAATGACTTAGTACTAATTTTCCTTTTTATCTTCTCCTAACACTAATAAAATAATAATAATAATAATAAAAAAAAAAAAAAAAAAAAAATATATATATATATATATATATATGAATAAGTCATAAATAAAAAATTTGAAGGGTTTTAGACATAAAAAAAAAAGAGGGCGTCCAACTTTTAGGGGCTAAGTCTGAAGATGAATCCATCAATTCCTCAAGATAGTCATTGAAATATTGTCATGGCTTCCTACTAAGTCTTTAATGTGTTTCAAGTGTGTTACCAAATTTTTTAATTCTCTTATTTTTGAATCAAAATTTATGGATATACATAGATGTCGATCTGTGACCCGTCCCGGTGGAAAAAAGTTATTTTTGCACGGAAGTAAATTTTATTACAGTTTTGATCAGCAAAAGGAAGATGGGAAAAACTGTCTCCATTATTCAAAGTGAGAGTTTTGGTGAACTCCCGTATTGAGTAGTGTTAACGATTTATTTTTAATTTGGCAACCATTCTCTATTCAACCTGCTACAATTTTAAACCCCAGTACAAGAGAAGTGAAATTTCTTCCAAACTTGAAAGAAGGTTTTTCTTTGTATCACTATTCATTAGGTTTTGAGCCCGAAGAAAACAAGTATAAAGTTCTTTCGACAGCAAAATATGATCAAGAAGGTTACATAAAAAAACAGGGTTTTCACTTTAGGCATAGACGAATCATGGAGAGGCTAAAAGCATTTCCCCTTCCTATTTTTTGGAAGCCCGGGATTTGCATCAATGGAGTTATTTTTAAGTTTGTTTTCCATAACGGATTTTATATAGCTGCATTTGATGTTAAAACTGAAAATTCCAAACTTATTGAATTGGTGGATGAATCTCAATGGTGGCATTATGAGTTAATAGAGGTGAAGGGTAAACTAGGAGTCTTGCTATATGAAAAACGGCCAGATGGACATATCCACTTGTGGGTTTTAGGACAAACTCAAAAAAAATATGAATGGGAGAGCCACACCATTCACTTCCCTTCAACATGGAAGGACATACAACCCAAGGTTATATCACCCTGCACGTCCGGTGATGGAGAGATTGTATTCATCGCGAATTTAAAATCTGATATTTTATGTTTGTGTTATGACGTCACCACGAGATAGAGTTGGAGAAAATTAGAAATTAAGGGGCTTCCTAAGTACCTGTGCATAGAAGGCATTTATAGTTATGTAGAAAGACTAGTTATTTAGAAATTAAGTATCTTTCCATTTGAGAATTTTTGCAATTCATATGTTCTCTTTTATTGAATCACTTTGCAATCATTGGTTACAATATTCTTTGTTATTAAATGTTGGTACAATCATTGTTCAAATATTGGTTACAATACTGCACTTCTTTTTAACCATAACAGTTTGTCCAACAAAATCGATGAATATGTACCTCTGCTGCTAGCATTCCATACAATAATGTACGGTAAAGATATTTAGAGTAGTTTCCGCATTAAAACTGAATTTTGGTGCAATGCATTGATGATAAATACATAACACAACATGGCTATTTTTTTCAAACTTAACATTACAATACCAGTCTCACAATGACAAGCATACTTCACACACGTCATGTCAACTACACATTAGCATCATGTCATTGCCATATCAGTGTCACATTGAAAATTATTTAAATTTTAAGTGTTTAATTCTTTTTATTTATACAATTTTAGAAAGGTAAAAAATAGAAAAATATAAATAAGGATTAATCTAAGATTATAAAAAAAAAAAATCTCAAACTCTACAGATTCAAGACTAGAAAACATTCAATTTTTAAGATACATTATCAAAATAAATAATTAATAACAATTGAAAAACTAATTTAAGATGAAGAGATTATAAATTTTTATTAAAAAAAACTTCAAGTTCATCACAATCAATAAATACTTTGATAAGTAGGATCTTTAAGCAACAATAAGTTGTTGCCTTTTCTATTTTTCCTTGAAATGAAGGAAAGGGGGTGGGGGTGTTTCAAAGAAGAAATAAGGTGAGTGTGTGGGGNGGAGTTCGAAGAAGAAGAAAACGCTGAGGCAAGTGTGGGTGGGCGGGCGGGGTTCGAAAAGGAGAAAAGGGTGGTGGGATGTAAGAAAGAAGAAACTTTATTGGCCGAAAAGAAAAAGAAGAGGTCCAATTGTTTTTTTCTCTTTAATTTTTTACTTTTTACTAGCTTTTACTTCTTTTTTTTTGTCACATCAATTATTTGGGTGGATTTTAATTCACTTGCAATAAAATTAAAAGGATAAAACTAATTATTTGTAAAATTAAAGTACTAGAGTAAGTTTAGCAAAAATGTTCATAGGATTGTTATATATTTACTATTTACTATATAACTACACAACTATCCATTTGGTTGGATTATTCAATCAAATTAAATGCATTTACATTGGATAATAGAATTTACTACCTTCTTCATTTCATTCACTTAATGCCATTAAATAATTTTTCCCTTTTTCATGTGTCCGTGTTAACAAATTAAGTGTTTTAATACTTTTTTCATATTATTTTAATATTAAATAACTATATCAAATAACAATAATCAAATTCAAAATTTTCAAAATATCATTGATAAGAAGAATTTAATAAAATATACTCTTAATAATGTTTTTTAGAGTGTCCAGTCATCATGGGCCAAAAAAGGGAAAGTACTTAAATAAATTTCTGATTCTACCTATAAGAATTAAATGAATTTCTGAAGAAGATATTAACTGTTACATCTGTCACTTGTTACTACAAAAAGTCAATTTTTATATATTTACTATAAATTAAATTTTATTAATCTGATACTAAAAAATAACTCTATATATGTGTGTATGTGTGTGTGTGTGGGGGGGGGGGGGGTATATATATTGCTTGTTGAAGGTCTATCTTTTAACACAAACTAGATAAATACCATTGCCTCTTGCAAATTCAAAGCTAAAGACATGATTTTTTGTTATGCAAAGTTGGCTTTGGTGGTCACTCTTCTTCTTCTTTTCACTACAGGTTTGCCTCCCTCCCTCCTCTATCTCACACACACGCACACACAAAAACGAATTCAAAATTTTAAGTTCATAAATTTTTATAGTAATTTGAAATTAACTTACAATATTAATTGAATTAACAATCGAATATTTGTAAATATTTTTAGTGAATTTTTCAATACATATAACAGGCATTAACAGAAACTATTGAAATCATATAAATTCGTAACTAAAACTTTGAATCCGCTCTTAAATATACACGCAAATCTTACAAAATTGATTTTAATTTTTTTTGAGAATTTTGTAATGTATCATATGAAAATTTTCAGGTCTTAACATTTTTAGTCGTGGCCTAAAAGTTAAAGTTTTGGATAAACATAAACTAATCACACCATTCAACAATCAGTGGTCTTAATTAGTCAATTATTATTAATGCAACATTGACTCTACTCCCCCCCCGCCCCCCTCTTTTGGAGCCTCCACCGACCCTCACGTTTCAATTTATGTTGCACTTTTCATATTTCAGGAGTTAAATGATTCTTTTATTTGGTGTAAATTTTCATGTCTTTTAAATATTTTGAATTATATTATTAATTATTGTGTTTTATAATATTTTGCAGGTAATAAATTTATGAAAGTTTTAGCACACTCGGATACAGGCGCAAAGCAATACGAATGCAATTTTAATGTTGATTGCAAAGGGTTGTGTACGTTTTTTAATGGTGGATTTCCAGTTTGCCTTCCAACAAAAAATTGCTACTGCGTTCCATTTCCGTGCTGCTAAATAACAACATTCCGAGTTTAAGTAATATACATTATTAGTATAAGTTTATTTCATTTTCTTAATTTCTTTAATGAATATGGAGAAGAAATTTGAATTTTGAATTTCTTTGTTCGGTTAGGATTTGTCTCTGTTTGATTGACAGTAAGAAGAAACGTAAGCGTATTTTATGAGATTTAATTAGATTTTCAGTTTTCGTTCCCTGTTTTAGCGTAACAAATGAATATTTCTTGTATCAGAATTAATGTATCCGGATGGTGACTTATGTTCCGAAAGGTAATAAATTTTAAAGGATTATCGTAATTACAAAAAGAGTAAGGATGATATGTAATTTGTTACATACACTATGAGATTCTTAAAAAAAAAATTAAAAAGAGAAAAAGAAAGAAATGTAGAAGATGAGGAGTTAAGGAGAAAGAAAGACAGAGCCATAAGATGAAAAAGGTGGGGATCACACAATTTTTAATCAAAAAAATAATTCCTCATATATCATGTCATATTTGTGTCTCTACCACCATAAAAATTTTCCACCGCGATGTCCAAAATGGAAGCTAATCAGGGGCGGACCCACGTTAGGCGAAGGAGTGTTGTCCAGCCTTGTCCCTCTACCTTTTCTCACCCACCTATCGGCCTGTTGAACTCTCACAAAACGCTTACTATAGAGCTAAGACAACTAGTATACCCAACCCCACCTTATGGTAAAATGTCCATCTCAATCACTGTTTTTTAAGGTACGTGCACAGTTCAAAATTGACAAGTAAAAATGAACGGAAGGAATACTAGATATTTCTTTCAAAATGCAAAGACAGAAAGAACATTATACATAGAGTTGTTTATGCTATTATGTTCAATCTAATTACCATATATTTACTGTAAGCTTCAACATACTATTATCCATATATGATGATATGGCTATCAACACACACAATATCTTCAGTACATTTGTTTTTTTTCCTCAAAAAATATACAAGTGATCATCCTCTCGCAGTGCAGCCAAATCCTCCACTTGAGAGCCATCCGCCATGACAATTGTGGTTCCTCTTCTCCCAAACTTACTTTCTGCATCAACCAAATTATATAATTAATTAGACATAATTCTGAATATTTGTCATAATTTATAATTTCTTGTAATCTTATCATTGATTCGAAAAGATAAAACACTACAAAAACCTGGAATTAAGTATGAACTTTGTTGCTAACTATTGCTATATATAACTCGTAGCTAACACACTACTAGAAACAAAGGTTTATTCCCACAGAGAATAAGTGTGAAGTTTGTGCTATAGAACATGATTTTTTCACTTATTTCCTACCGAACCAGCTCACTGAAAAAATCCATGGTGGGAAACAGATCACTGAAATAGTGGGAAAATTCCTAATTTTTCTGTATGAAAACATTACTATTTTTTCTTTTCCCACCGATTCAATCAAAATAACTGTGAGAATAGCCATTGAATGTACTAATCACCTGCTATAGATAGGAGATTTTCAACTGAATCAGGTAGATGGATTAGTTTTCCTGCATTTCCTCCTGATTTTGGTTTATGATCCGGTTGATATCCGTGAATTATCACTCTTGTAGGAGGCGTTTTCGACAGGGAAGAAGTAGTTCGGGATATTTCTGCACACAAAATGAGGGATTAAAATCGCTACAAAATCAAGATCTAAAATATAAAGAAGTAAACACATAGAGAAGTTGGGGATCCATAATATCAATGCGGTCAAGATATTTATATGTAAGCGTTATTAAATGTGAGATTTGTAATCTTGAAAATAAGATAGGTTACCGTTTTCTTGTTGGTCTTGAGCTCCAGCCTCATTCATTGAGGCTTCCTGCAAGAAAATGAGACAAACATAAAAAGCTATTCAAAAGATTTTGACTCTGCATCTCTATTTGGTTCACTTATAAAATTAGCTTGTTCTGCATGTTAACTATGCCATGAAAGAATAAATATCTTAGTAACATTTTGGCCGAATACATGGATATAGTCCGTCCCTTAAATTTGCTAGTAAATTTCATTTAGATATATACTTAAACTATGATATATTGCGATGAGCACCTGAACAATATGAAAAAGTGTTCCTTTAGACAATTCTGACTATATTTTGAAAAAGATTATATCGTGTGTATTCAAGTGTCCATTATACACATACATTAACCACTCAAATATGTCAACTCCTTTAATTATATACATATACATTAGCCTCAATTAGTCGTAAATCTTTAAATCTTTATGCTTGTTCCAATTGATGTTCACTTGTATAATTAAAGGAGCTAACATATCTTATGACTACATACTGCAAGCTTGAACACGCGCAAAAAAATTTAAAACAAAAATGTCTAAAAGAAAAATATTATCATATGTTCATGAGTTTATAGGAACATGTCATAATTTGAGTGTCTAATAAATTTAAAAGATTGTTGATGTATTTAGCCTAACATTTTTCACTAACATAACAACACATCCTCAAAATAATTACTGTATGAATTTAAGTTGATATTCTGTTTAATTGATTTCATATATAGGTTTTGCACATAAAATAAATTACCTCACTAATTAAATCATCTAGAAATTCTGATACTAGCGGCATCTCTGCTAGCTCCTCATTTTTCAATCCCTTCAAATGCTGATATATAACACCACAAAATTAACATCAACAAGCAACAAGTGTGACACGTAACCACTACATCAAAAATGATCATTAGCGGCAATTAAGAATTAATTGCCGCTAAATATGTATTTTTAGCCGCAATTAACACTCTTTGTATATGTTCCTAAAGCCTTTAGCGACATTGATTCTAATGGCACTTAACTAATGCCGGTAAAGACTTTAGCACTCTTTATTAATGTCAATATTTAATGCCGCTAAAAGTTGTTTTTGTTGTAGTGAACTACCAATTATTATCTCAGAAAGTCATTTTTCTCATCGATTCTGATTTTCTTCAACAAAGAAAGCAACTTTCTAAGATAATAACTATTAATTGAGTAACACGGGAAAAATGGATAATGCACCTGAATAAAATTAGTGTGAATTATTTTTCCATCTTCATGAAGGGGTTGTACCAATTGTTTGAAATGATGATGACTTATACGAACAACTTGAGAAAGCCTTTTAGTTCTCACTGTGAAAGGTTGAGGGATATTGAATATTACACCTATTTCTCCAAACATTTGTTGAGATCCCAACTTGGATAAAAACTGTCAACAACAAAATAATGGGGAGAAAAAATTATTAGACATATATAATCAATTAATTATGAATAATCTAAGAGGTTTATTTTTATATTTGTGCTAGGTAGAGCAAAGGGGTTCAATTGAATCCCGCCTGTTAAAATATTGTTGTGATAATAGAGCAAAAACTATATTTTTTTAATTCTGTGCATGCATTCTCTTGAATTAAGAAAATATTAAGATGTGAAGTCAGGATTTGAAGTTTATGTGTTCTTGAATATTCTAGAATACAACTTCAAATGCTAGTTTAGGGATGACAAAACGGGTAATTAATATGAGTACCCATTCAAACTATTCATCTTAAATGAGTTGGGTGGGTAAAAAATGAGTCAAACTCATATTACCCATTTAAAAGTGGGTAGTTACGTGGATAAAATGGGTAAAAGAGACTCATTTATAAAAGAAAGAAAAATGACATTCATATTTTTTAAGGTGTAGGTGGGATCGGGATAGGGATGGGTGGATGAGGAAAAAAATCGAATTTTTTCTGAAAAATAATTTTTTTTGGGAAGGGGCTGGGGGTTGGGGAGGGGGGGGGGAATGAGGTGGTTGAAGAGACGTGGGTAAAAGATTTTGATTTTGAAGCTTTTAAGATGATCCCTATAAAAATATGGGTAAATATGGACACTCATATTATCCATTGATAACTCGTTTTTATCCATTTAAAATATGAGTCGAGTATTTTATCCATTTTTATTTAACTCATTTTCGATCGACTCGATCCGCTCATTTACCTCTCCTTTGCTAGTTTTAGGAATTTGAATTGAATTTCTATGCTTATTTTAATGATTTTTTTTAACACAAATACAAAATTCAAATTAAAGTTATTGAGTTATGTCGAAGAGAAGAGAGATAGGTACATACTTGTTCCATTCCGTTCTTGTATGTTACAACATCCTGCAGTGGTCAATTAAGTAAGTGAGTAAATGTATCTTTTTATCTAAGTTGTTCGGACTCTCCAAAAATGTTATCGCATTCATGTCAGATCCTTCACAAATGCACTACTTTTGAAGTATTCGGCACACACCCGATGACATTTTTAAGAGTTCGAACCTTTCTATACCAAGTGGAATTATTTAAAACTTGACTGCTGGAATGAATGTAACGTACCACAGCCCCAGACACAATAATGTAGAAATCTGTTGGTATCTCATTTTGTATGACGATATCCACTTTTGGTGGAAAATATTCTGCTTTAATTTCTGATACCTATAGCATAAAAAGAGAAATAAGAAAAACTATTATACTTTGCATTGTTTGATCAAACACTGTTACATAAATTGAGAAAGAAATTACCAATTGGACGATAAAGTCGTCGGAGACTCCTTTGAAAAGGTGGGAATTTTCTAGAGTGGTACGAAAGAGTTGTTGTAAAATGCTAGATCTAATAGCCTTTGGCAAGTCTTCTAAAACTTGTTCTTGTTGTAGTTCTGCTGTCTTGAATTTCAGTGTCAAATGTGCTAGCATTTGTTCTCTTAGACCTTCTGGAAGTCTATTCTTCTTTGCATACCTCAAAATCTCATTGATAGCATCCCTCTGCATGCACACATTTACTATTGTATAATTTACGTAAATCACATAGTGTTAAGACCTAATTAAATTATTTTTCTACTATTTTTCAAATTACAAGAATCCCTTAAAATTTATGGAATTCGGAATATCACTAGACTTTCGGATACATCATTGGACTTCCGGATATATCAGCAGACATTCAGATAGGCAGATACATAGGGGAGGGATGTATGAGAGAGGGAGATAAGAATGTATTAGCAAGAGGGGAGTGATGTATCCGAGAGATGATTTTTGAAATTTTTTTAAATGATAGAAAATTTTAGAAATTATGATAAAATATAGAAAGATGTCATTCTCATTTCTACTCGCGCTAATAGTTTAACATATTTGTTGTTGTTACTATGGGGTAGTACTCCTGAAGCAAAAGAAGATAATTTTACTTGTTGGTCCTGCGGACTTTTGTTGCTCTTATGAAACTTTTGGCCTAAAAGGTTGCATCTTATGACAATTCGAGCTTACTTGATTTGTTCAATTGAGATTTTATAATGCAATCATATTCTGTAGTCCAAATACTGTTTTCATTTATGTATTTATGATTTATTCACTAGGTCAGTCTGATCTGATTGGTTCTTTAAATTTGCACTTAGTTTTAGGGCAGTAGCTATATTTCGATTCATCATATTTTTTCAAGGGTTTCATGATTAAACCTTGAACCTTATTCATCTATAATTCAATAAATAAACAGGAGACTAGAATTGAAAGTTCGGATCAAATTGGTGTATCAATACCGATTCAATCCGAGCTCTCTTATTGAGAATGCTCATTCAATAAATATTCTCAATGCTTCTTTAAACTAACAGAAAAGGAAATAATGTCACATAAATTGAGACAGATTAAGTAATACGTACCATGACGAAGGTTCGGACAGCGGTATGGACAATAAGGTTAGTCATGTTGCCAATCAAGTATGCAGTAAGGCCAATGTTGAAAAGCATGTAAAAAATGGTGAAAATCTTTTCTTCAATATTCACAGCATGAAGATCACCATAGCCAACAGTTGAGAGTGTAACAATAGACCAATACATTGAATAAGTGTATCCTAGCCATATACTTCTTGATTTGAAATCAGGTATATTTGCTCCCATCCATGTAGATTCTGAATTATGATAACGTGTTGCCAGCCAGTAATAGAAACAACCAGCTGAATGCACTGCAAATAGTGTCACCTATTCGTACAATACCGTCAGACTTCTCTGTAACAATATTCATATTTTGTAATAACACATTTTTATAACAATTATGTCTTCAAGGTTTGATTGTATATGAAGATCAATGTCGTTTCAAGAATTAAGATACATAGTCATGTCTATAATATATATACTTCCTCCGTTTCAATTCAAGTGTTTTAGTTTGACTAGATATAAATTGAAGAAAATAGTGAAGATATTTAAATAATCTTGTAATCTTAATTAAACTATAGATACATGTAATGTATCAAAATATTTTTTAAACTTGTGATCCTTCTATTTGGAAAAAATATTTATAAGTAAACCTTTTTAAAATGTGAAAATTGTGATCTTAAAAATATATAAGATAGATTATTTGCTACAATAAGTAGAGGTGACATGATTGTGTAACAATTCATTAAATTAATAGTGTATATAGGAATTTAAGTTATATACTAGTAATATAAATACTTTTTACACTATTATTTAATTTTATTTCTATTAAATAATTATCAATTAATGCTTAACATAAAAATTAACCTACATATAATACCTTATAAATTTACTTTTACACCGACCCGTGAACATATTTAAACTCTATTACTCCCTTCATCTCATGAATTTATGTGAAATTGTTTGACAAAATTTAAGAAAGAAGAATTGTTAAAAAAAGTTTATAGTCTAAATTTAAAACCAAATTACTTATTTTTTAATTATGAAAAAAATATATTTTTTATGAGTAAATTTAAAAGAAAAATATCCAACATAAATTGAGGTCGAAAAAGTATATATTATGATCAAGAAAAATTAATTAATGTAATGTATAGCTAAGATTATGAGTACTTACACAAATAAGTTTAAAATATCTCGTCCAAAAATAGCTGAATCTAGTGTCCTTCTCCAACCTAGAACGCAAGAAAAAAAATTAGTTGATTGGTGTTTGCTTACGTTTATTAAGTTGGTCAAATTGGTTTATAAATATTTTTTAACTTATTTATATACTTATTCGATAAAAGTCAAGAGCTTGTATATCAAGTATTTATAAGTAAAATCAATCAAAAATCATAAGTTAGTCATCAAACTGTATCACGTGAAAATTATTTTTGATATAAATTTATTTTAGAAAAATTAAAATTTTCATAACCAAATTTATCGTTGAAATTTAAAAATATGGCTAGTGAAATTTAAACTGTGTCACGTAAACATAAGAAATATACCTTGAGAAGAATTTACTAACACGGCGCAGTCGCCATAGTCTTAGCAAGTTGAGGAAGCCAAAGACTTGTCCTCGACTCGTTTTGCCAGTGACAACTCTGTATATGGCTTGAAATGGTAGAGTTGAAGCTACATCCATTGGAAACCATAGATGTGTCACGTACCTTTTTACAAAAACAAAAAAGATATTGTATTAATTGGAATCTCCATTGGCAAAACAAGATAAAAGGGTACTTGCATCTACAGTGATGGAGTCAGAAATTTGATTAAAAGTGTACCAAATTTTCTTTGCAGTTGTATTAACAGTATGCAAAATTAAATGTGCACTCATAGATAGCTAACATTTAACCTCTACACAATACCAGAGGCGGAGTCAAGATTAAGGGTTTGAGAGTTCTAAATTTCTTAGAGAGGGGGTTTGAACCCACAACTCTAGCGTGAAAAGTATTTCAAACCCGCAACTCTAACGTGAAAAGCATTTCCATTGTCCCTTCATTACCACTGAACCGTCAATCAATTTTTTAGGGGTTCAAAAATTAATATACATATATGTTTATTTAATTTTCTAGTACAAATACAAGATCTACGAAAAAACTATTGGACTTGTCCGAACACACGAACCCCACCTAGTTCCGCCTCTACACACCACATATATAATTTTGCATTGAAGCTAAGGGTGTAGTGTACACGGACCACCCTTCGCCTAAGGGTGACTCCGCCCATGGTTGTAAGAATAGCTAATTATCCGAGTTTCGACCTCACGTTACTAATAGCTTTCAAAACATTCTAGGTTATGGTAAAAAAACGTATATGTAATAATAAAAAGTCAAACTTTTTTATAACAACATCATTTGTCAGATCACAATACTCTTTAGTTATTATAGCGCGCAAATACTATTATGGAGTATAACATAACATGAAAATAGCTAAGTTTAATTTTAAAGAGGACTTGATCAATATAATGAAATACTATTTTAGAGAGGTTTATCGTACCTGAAGGCGATTTTCTTGTGATCTTCAACAAGTAAGTAAGTAGATTTGTCCAAGTATGCAACAAAGAAAGTGAGAATAATGTCAATAGCAAAGAAGGCGTCAACCACTAAATCAACAGGCAAGAGTGCTCCAGTAGATGCCTTGTTGAATGCTAACTCAAAGGGAGATGACCATGCTGAGTACACCACAAGTACAACAAGAAATGCTTGCCACAATCTACATTTGCCATAGGTTCAAAAAGTAAGAATTATTTTTGTTTTAATAGAATGACTTCATCTGTTTTAATTTATTTGAACTTATTTCTTTTCGTGAAAAATAAAACATATATGTTTAATATATGCAAATATTATGAGAGGTGAAGGCGGGGTAGTGGGAGAATATAATCAATGTGAAACGATGGAACTTGCTTTTTCTACTACTATTATGAGGAAGTTATTTATTTATTTATTTTTCTAGAAAAAATATTTTTCAAAAAGTTGATCAATTAAATATGAAAAAAAAAATAGAAAACGAAATTAATCCAACCAGCGTATAGTAATTCACCTTAAGAATATTTGTTTTCTTCTGTCATTTCATTTACCCACGGTTAAATGTAGTTTTATTTTGACTCATCATTGAGGTTAAAGGAAAACTTAGAGCATATTTGCTGCCTACGTACGTTAGTGGAGAAATGAATATGGATATTTAATGACCAGAATTTAATAAAGAGAAATTGTATATAAAAAGTAAAAATTACATAAATCTTATAGTGTACGTTAAGAGTTAATTCTGCTATGATGAAGTGAAAGAACTTTCACTATAGTGGAAAAAAGACATGTGGAGGCGAGTCGAACGAGAGCAAAACAAGTTTCAGTGGTGGAACTGCCTTCGCGATTCCATTTTAGACATAGTAAGAAGAGTAGCAATGCTGGATAAAGCCATAAAGCATTGAGTTTACTGGGAACAAGCTGCAAAAAAAGTAATTACACCTTATCCCTATTTTTTCCCAAATTACAAAAGTCTTTTAAATTTCTAGAATCTTGGATGCATTAGGAAACTTGCGAGTACATAGCTCACGGATTGAGAATGATCATACATTACTTAATGGGAATGATGTATCTGAGAGGAGAGGGATGTATCAGATAGAAAATAGAGATATATCTGAGAAAATATTTTTGTAATTTTTTATATGATAGAAAATTTTAGAAATTATAGTAAAATAAGATGTGTATTTATGTAATATTTCCTAAAAAACATTAGATGCACAAATAGAAATAAATAGATTAGAATAGGTTAGAATAATTATGATCGCTCAAGTTCCAAAAATGTAAACGTCAATGAGAAGTAAGTTTTGTCTCTTGAATCAATAATTATGTCAAAAGACTCCATGAGATCCATTGAACATGGTTTTTAATCAACATAAAGTCAAAGCTCTACTCACTATTAAGCTTCATTAAAGTCCCTTAAATTTAGGCTAATGATGTCAACAAATAGTAGTAACATTTTTTTTTTCACTCGGTATTTAATACTCGCTCCGTCCCTATTTACTTGTCCACATTTCCTCTTTTAGATGTCTCTATTTACTTGTCCATTTTGACAAATCAAGAAAGGACAAAAAAAAATTTCCTATTATACCCTCATTTAAACTTCTTGAAAATTTAAACTTCCCCCAACATTGATTAGTTATCATGAATAAATTTATTTTGGAATCATAATTAATAAGGGCAAAATTGTAACTTCACTATGCTAATCATTGTTGTCTTAATATATGTGTCATTTCTAAAATGGACAACTAAATAGGGACAGAGGGAGTATATATAAAATTTCAAATGAATGAATTCGTATTCGGTAGAACTCGTATACCAAATTATTAGATTAGTTCTAACTTCTAACCACCACACGTAAAACTCAATGGTGTCATGTGTCATTGGAAATTAAATTAAAAAATTGACATCTTACATAATTTTTTTTTAGCTAAACAACAAATTAGAAAGTGTCACACTTGTGATTTGAATTTATAATCTATATCTTATTTTTCACTCTATTTACAAGTATTATATGAATAATTATTTCTTCCATTTCGATTTATTTGACGATCTTTTATTGTAAGTCAATGGCAAAAAAATGACATTTATTCATTTATTTATGAAACAGTTTGACTTTAAATTTTGTATTTTTGTTTTAATAAAATGATTTATAGCTATAGAAATTTCTCAAGCTTGTTTTAAATTACTTTTGAAAAAATATTATTTTCTTGTACTTTATGCTCAATCAAACACACCTTCATATAAATTAAATCTCCTCATTTTAATTTGCTTATGTTACTTGTATTTTTAGTCGGTTTAAAATATAATATTATTATTTATATTTGGTAATTATTTACACCAAACATCGTATAAAGAAAACTAATTAAAGACCATCAGATTAAAAAAAATATTTTTAATATCATTAGTTTAAGTTTATAAGAGTAAAAAATTTTCTTCATTTTTCTTAAATTTTGTATCGAATAAAACTAAGACAATTAAACCAACTGAAACAAAGAAAATTTATATCAAATATAAAAATTTATTTCTTTTTGATCCTAATTTTCCTTCAATTAAAAACACTGTAACTTTTGAAGATAATAAGTATTAGTTTATCGAAAAAAATGTCGATAGAAAGGAAGTAAACTAATTACCTGTATCTACGATCGTAAGGAGCAATAAGAAATCTCTTAAGCCTAACTGAGCTTTCACCCATCACTGTTCCAAAAGCTGGCAACAAGCTGCTTGAAAGTGAAGCTAAATTTCTGATTTCGCCACTCGAATGTCGTCGGAACAACAACGGCATCGGAGACCTCGTCTCCGATAACGGCATCGGAGACCTCGTCGTCTCCGACATTTTTTTAGCTGAGAAGATAGAGAGAAGAAGGAACTTTGAGAGGTGGGGATATGGAAGAGACTTAGTTTTTTTGTTTGTTTGTTTGTTTTAGTTCTTAAATATATGAGACATAAGGGGCGGAGCTTGTAGCCTGCTTATAAATTCGAGCAATTTAATAGATTTTGTTTAAACAGTATATCTATATTAATGAAATTATTAAGATATATAAATATTATATTTATAATTTAATTTTTATATATTACTTAAAATCATTATTATAAAATTCAAAATAAAGTTGAATTTAGGAGCCTTTGTATGACATGTTGAGGCAAGGGAAAGTTGTGTTAAGCATCATCATGTAGACTAATAATATTTTAAAATGCAGATAACTTAGTTATTATTATAGCCAGAGAGAGAAAAGAGTTGACATTCACGTATAAAAAATAATATGTAAACATGTCTTTGATCTATAATTGAAGTACTATACTAGAAAAGTTGAAAAGTCTAAAAAAAGGAAGAACTATATATTAAAAACACGATTATTAATGGACAAAAATACATATGAATTTTTTTAATTATTTTTGCAAGTTTTCTCTATGAATTATTAGGTGTTCTTTTTTTTTTTCTATCTGAACGGGGTGATAATTCATTAGGAAAAAGAAACGATCGATAGTTCATGTGTATTCTAATAAACAGTTGATGATAGTTTATGCAGAAAAAAACTTGATAGATCATATTAATATCTCACAAAAAACGTGATAGTTCATATAAGTTAATTTTGATCATTTTTTAAAATAAAATAAAATAAAAGTCTCACAATATTCACTCTATATAGATCTGATTAGTGGAAGTTCTTTTTATGTGTATAACCAATACTTCAAGCTAATATAGTAATATATATCTTCTTGGTTAACATTCAACATTCTAGGCCTTTATATCCATCATGAAAAGTGTGACCTTTAATAAAAAAGTTACATCTTTTTTATGTTAGATAATACTTTCTTGGAAGTGATCTAAATTAACGTATAATTTTTGGCCTTAGGCTATGCTTTTTCATGTGTTTTTTTTTTGTCTTAGATGCCATGCTTTTAAAAAGGTTACATGCTAGATCACACTTCTAGCACCTCATGATATGACAATGTTTTTCATGACTTCTACTTACAACTTTTCAAGTATATGATTTATAATTAGCTACACTTTCAAAGCATGTCAATTGGCCTGTGAATTGGTCTAGCTTACGATTATATATTCGCTCCATTTCAAGTTGATTGTCTAGTTTTAACATGACATGTAGTTTAGAACAGTATAAATATTTTTGAATTGACGTAAAATTGTATCAAAATATTCTTTAATTTTGTATAATCTCAAACACGCCATGTGCATGCATAATTTGGCTTTTAAAATGGAGATTATTTTTTAAAATAAAATAATTAATTAATAAAGAGATCATATCGTATAGGAGTAAAATATCACACTAAGAAAGTCAAAAACACAAAAACAATACAACACATGAAGTGTCCCTAGCTAGTAAAAGATGACACTTTTTGTGCATGCATCCAAACTCTTAATTAATTAAAATATATGGTATTGTCGTTGATTTCATGTAATTTGGCTTTTCAAAATCAACACTGACATATTATTATAAATATAAATAATTTGTATTTTGGAGTCATGTGATGTAGAATTAATGCACCCCCTTAAGACTATTATTTTTAATCCCAAGGGCCGGTGAGGCGGTGATGCAAGATTGGAGTCCAAAAATCACCTTAAACATGAAAAATAAACATGTAATTCTTAATATGGTATCGATATGTGTATAAATGTTCGTTATTTCATTTATATTGGGACTCTCATCATTAATATTCTTTTATTCAATCAAATAATAATATAATATTCTGACATTTTATAAAGATTCAAAGAAAGTCTCAACTAAGAGCCTGAATAAGTCAAATTATGACTTTACCCTCCTTTAAAGCCTCTGAACGATATTAGTCTAGTCAAATATGAAATCTAGGTGAGTAAATAAGTCTGCAAACATTCATATTGCTATAAAAATAATTGGCTAAAAAATTGAGTCAAAAGTCAACCTCAAACACTATATCGATCACAAAAGTTTATTTTTAAAATGATTTGCCCATACTTGTAAAACTCGTACGTCAAAAATCAGATAAATTGGTAACTAATTGACCCCCAAATCAAAGAATTTTCATTCTTCAATGCTTAAGGAAAAATCCTCAGTTCCTCAATCTCCAACACTATTAAATCACTATAATGTAACAATAATTTAGCGGTAAAAATGCATATTAAGGGCTAGAATCTTACCTTACGAATAAATTTTCTAGCAACACTGATCTTTGCTTTAAATTAAAGCATGCCTTCAAGCTTCACAAGTCGTATTTTAAAATAATGAAATCACACATGGGAGAAAATACATTTCAATCTTCTCAATTCTCAGACCTTCAAAACTGAAAAACTCACCAAATATCTGTGTGATTACCTCAAAAATCGTGTCATCAATTCCTACAAATCAAAAACATCATACATAAGCTATGAAAATGATAAAATGAAAAAACAAATATGCGGAAAACATAAAACAACAATACAAGTCGTTATACGAGATTTTTTTTTCATTTACAAACCTCAAATCAGAGACTTCTATTATCATAAAAGATATCCTATTCATTTCATCAGATATCCTGTGGTGACCATAAATATAATTATAGTCTATAATAAAAAGTATCCCTAGAATTATGTTATGTCCATTATTGGTCTCAAGGGCGGAGCTACAGTGTCAAATAGGGATTCGGATGAGCCCACTTGCTTTTACATGGACCTTATAGACATACTAAAAAATCAAATACAAATATATGTAAATATTACGTGCGAACCAACTTCAAACTAAGGTGGATGGTGCAGTGGTAAGCGAGCGGGCAGCTCTAATTTCTTAGGATGGGGGTTTGAACCCCACCGGCGCAACTTGATTTTTTATTTTTGCCCTGTGCCTATCTTTTACTCTCCTTTAATTCAATTTTTTTAGATTTTTTAAATTTTGGATTAATAATGTGCTTTTATGCCTGTCTTTTACCCTCCTTTAATTCAATTTTTTCGGATTTTTAAAATTATTTTTTAAACAATAAAACAGAAAATGATAATTGAAAATAATAAAAAAAAATAGTGTCATATTCCATAACAACATCTAACTATTAATTTTAAAATAGATAATTGTAAGTAACAAAAATATAGTGCAATACTCTAAAACAACATCTCACTATTGATTTCTTTTGAAGCATTCAATAAAATCTTAAACCCAAAATTTAATTTACAAAAAAGTTAGGATTCTAATTTTTATTGTCAACTTCATTGCTACTGCTTGTTGTCAGAGTGCAGATCTCTGCCCCGATAAGTACTATTTACTCTTCTAATTAGTTCCTCCTCTGCTCTCCCTTTTCTCTCTTTTTTTTTTCATTTGTCTTTACATTGTATAACAATTTATTCAAAGATTTTGTTTTTAATCTTTGATTTTAGGACTGTTCCACATATTAATAATTGATATAGTAATTAAATTATTGTTTGCTTCTCGAAACCTCAACTTTCAAGGCAAGAGTGGGTGAAGCAAGTAAATACTTCCTTTTAGATCCCAAAAAAATTAATGGTGAATTTAATAATTTTAATTTTATTTAAAATAATAGTGAGATTATAGAAAAGATGTTCAAAATTTATGCTAAAATATAACACTTATCTACCTTTTACCAAATAATATTTTAGAATTTTGAAATAAATAACTCATATCTTCATTTTAATAAATAAAGTATTTGAAAGTGTACCAAATAATGTATCATTTACCGTTTTCAAAACATATTAACTTGTCGAGTGCAATGGTAATGATATGCTTATATGTTTGTGGTTATATATATTTGTTTGTAATTTAACAGTTGTTATATTAGACTAATGTATAGTTCTATTATAAAATTTAGAACCCTCAAACATTAAATTCTGGCTACGCCTTTAATTGATCCCATGTCTTTTGTTTCACTTTACAAATATTAGGTAGATTTTCAGTTATATCTTTGAGAGATAGGTTAGGTCATCGAGCAAAGCTATTATTATTTTAGCTATAGATTCATGAGATGAATATATTTAATGGCTTTCTCTTAAATTTGTAGTTATATTAGGAAATTCTAAATATGTATGAATATTTAACTCAATATTAAATAACCGAGCAATAAATTATATTTCATTGTTAAATAATAATTCGTAAATTTTAAATTTTGATTTTGACTCTAAAGGGAAAATAATTGTTGAAAGAAGACTAAAAGATCATGAGCATATAACTCTAAGTAGGGCAGTTCAAAATTGAATCGAAATCAATAATTCGAAATCGAAAAAAAGTTATTGATTTATCCGTAATGGGTTATTAGTTTAACGATTTTGAGTTTTTTTATTATCGGGTTATCGATTTTTAACGATTTGAGATTTTTTCTTAACGGGTTAACTGATAATTCAATAGCAAATTAATAAATCATTTTTATGTCATTTGGCATATAAAGTCCTTGACTTAGGGCATCTCCAACCCAACACCAAATTTTACATCAAATTTGGTGTCAGCATTATTTTTGGTATAATCTACACCAACCCACTGCACCAAATTTTACACCAAAAAGAAATAATTTTCTCTCTCTTCATTATTATATTATTATTTCTTAGTATTTCATAAAACAAATTCTTTCTTAAACATTCACCATATATAATTCATATTATTTCTTTTTATAATCGTTTAATATAAAATTATTTTGTACCATAATTTTTTAAATAATATAAATTGCTAGCAAATATTATACATTATACATAATAATGGATAAAGTGAAATCATTAATGAAATAAAATTAAATAAACATTACATAATTGAAAAAATTATTTTAAATTCTACATAAATATAATATTCAACTTTCAAGATCACTACGGTGCTCCCAAAATGCTCTATTAATGCATTACGTAGTTCAAAATAAGCTTCTTTGTCCTTTATTGTTTTAGATCGAGCTAGAAATTATAATTTATAGTAGAATTAACATAAATTTAATTTTTTTAAAAAGTCATATATAGAAAAATTAATTTATAAAAAAGCTAAATTTAATATCTAAAATTAATAGTATAAAAATATTACATAAAAAATAATTAAATACACAAGAGATTTAATTAAAACATACAATTTATATAATGTTTAATTAAAAGTTTGTATAATGAAATAATATTAAAATATTCAAAAGTGAATTGGTGTGATGTACACCAAATTTGGTGTAACACTATTCATGTTAACTCTTGTATTCAGATTAACAAACCAGAAATAATAAAAGATGAAAAGAAAAACACAAAGAACTATCCGAGTTCACAGAACCCACTGTGTGTCCTTAAGAAATTTAATCCCCTCAAGTACTCGAGATTGCAGATTAATTTCTCCCAAGATAAAACGGATTAACCATTAAAGAAGTAGCGGTACCTCAAACTTCGATAATTTCAACTAACTCAAAATGACAACAACGAATCACACACACGGACACGATCGATCGATTTTGCTTTGTAAGAAATGTATGCAAAAGAAAGGAAGAATTCGATGCAGAAAAATGAGAGAAAGTCTCTCTATTTATAGCCAACAAAGGGTAAAAGTCACAACTCTTAGGAAAAAAGACAACATTTTAGAAAGGTCATAACACTTTGGAAAAGGCACAACCTTTCAAACGGCCACAACCCTTTAGAAAGGACACAACCTTTCATAAAGGTCACAACCCTTCAAGAAAGTCACAACCCTTCATTTCCTGTTCACACCTTTAAAACCCAACAATCCCCCACATGAATATGGAATGGCTATTGTTAAAACATATGCATAAAAAACTGTGTGATTCGTAAGTAAGGATTGATTGCATCTGGATAAGTGGGTTTCCCTTTGAACTTTCTATAGTGAACATATATCGGATATACTCGATCAATCGGTAGATTTGATATCTTTGAACCGTCGAGCTTTGGTGTATACCTAGACAACATAAGTCACACAATCAACCCTTGAACTATTTTTGGTTCTCATTATTTTGCTCGTTTTAGCCATGAACACGTCTTGGTTTATAAGTGCGTAGAGAACTGGCCTTACCAGATTCTCCTTGAAGCGGCTTACTTTTCACACTTACATAGGTGATTTCTAAATGTGTTATCCCGTAGATACACCATTTGATATACCCTGTATCAAACTTAGAAACCAATAAAAAGTCCTAATGCCTTTATCTTTATTACTGAACATTGTCTTATCATGAGAATGGACCATAAAGAAAAATATTTTGACAATGTTGAACCGTCAGCAATGACTTTGTTTGATCTCCTTGAACCTAGATCTTGGGATCTCCAGTCTTCTAGGTAGAGTTACCGCCACAATGACTTGTCCTCAGCCATAGTCTCATTCCCTTAGATAATCTATCAACTTCCTCTCTAGTTAGGCCTTTTATAAGTGGATCCGTCACATTATCTTTTGACTTTACATAGTCAATTATGATAATTCCACTAGAGAGTAGTTCTCTAACGATATTATGTCTACGTCATATATGACGAGACTTTCCGTTACACATCATGCTCCATGCCCTACCTATTGAAAATTTAACTCTCACAGTGTATGCATATTGAAGCTAAAAGGTTTGAGCCAAAAATCTTTCAAGAAATTTTGGAGTCATTCAACTTCTTCACTGGCCTTATCTAGAGTTATAAACTCAGATTTCATAGTAGAGCGAGTGATACATTTCTGTTTGGAAGATTTCCAAGAGACTACTCCTCTACCAAGAGTAAATACATATCCCACTCATGGATTTTACTTCATTTGACCTGGTGATTCAATTTGAATCACTATATTCTTCCAATACTGTTGAATATTAATTATAATGCAAAACAATAGTTTTTAAGTATGTTTTAAATACTCCAAAACTTTTTTCATTGTCATCCAATGAGTTTGATTGAGATTACTAGTGAACCGACTCAGTTTACTAATAGCACATGCTATATCTGATCGCGTACACTTCATGATATATATCATATTTCTCAATACTCTAGCATAATCCAATTGTGAGTCACGTTTGCCTTCATCTTTTGAAGTACAAAGCTCACATTTATTGGAGTCTTGACAATATTAAAATCGAAATACTTGAACTTTTCAAGTACCTTTTCAATCACATCAGTAACTTTAATGTCTTTCATATCGAAGTTACTTTCTAGCATATGCTTAGTAGCGTTTATGTCAGAAATATCTCGTTTAATGGTCAACATGTCATCAACATAAAACAAACAATGACCTTGTGATTTGGAGTGTCTTTAATGTAAATTTTTTTATCACATTCATTAATGTTGGATTCATTTGCCAACATAGTTTGGTCAAACTTCACATGTCATTATTTGAGCGCTTGTTTTTAGTCCACAAAGTGCCTTAACAAGTTTACAGACTTTCTTTTTTTTACCAGGAACCACAAAACCCTCTGGTTGTTCCATGTAAATTTCTTCCTCCAATTCTCCATTTAAAAAAAAATGTTTTCACATCCATTTTGACGAATTTGAAGGCCATATACAACAACTAGCGCAATTAACATTTGAATTGGTGTAATCCTAGTTAATGGCTATTATGTGTCAAACAAGGCTTTCTTATTGTCTAAAGCCTATGACAACAAGTCTTGCTTTGTATTTTCCAATAGTTTCATCAACTTTCTTTTCCTTTTTTAGATCTACTTTGAACCCAAAAGTTTATTTCTTGGAGGAAGATCAACCAACTCTCAAGTGTGGTTGCTCAAGATTGAATCTATCCTACTATTGACAGCCTCTTTCCAAATAGGATGAGTCCACATAAGACATATCTTCTTTGACTATATGGACTCTTTTTCAATAAGATATGTTAACAAATCAAATCAGGAAGAAGTAATTTGTCCATTGACATTTACTACGCCTCTGAATCTCTTTATTATGTACATTCTCCTTTGGTTCTTTCCAAGGTCGTTTAGACCCTTCACTTGACTATCCGACGGTTCGGACTTATGAACCATAAATCGACATGATTAACTATTTGTAGCATATCCAATGAACATACAATCCAAAGTCCTAGGTCCTATTTTGACCCGTTTGGAAATAGTTCCCTCATTTCCATTTCTCATATGGAATAGACTATATTGAACATTTTTAGATTACTATCTTTCAAGAGTTATTGATTGTATATACTTTAAGGGGAGACAAATAGTTCTCTATCAAGATACAACAAAGTCTGAACAAACAAAACTATTTGTTGCTCCCTTTCTTAAAAAACAAAAGTTTTTCTTTTATTTGTTACTCCCTTTACTAACAACAAAACTTTTTGTTTATCTCTGTTTGAACAGACAAACTTTTTGTTGTTTTCTTTTGCTATAATAATAGCACTCCCCGTAAATTCTGAGGTAAACCTGAACTTATAAATAGGACATTCAACATTTCCTTTAAAGTTTGGTTATTTCCTGTCAACAATTTCATTAGATTGAGGTGAGAATGTGCAGTAATTTGATGGATGATTCCATTTTCCAAATATATTTCTGCAAAAGAAGATTCATATTCTCCACATCTACCACTTCTAATCATGACAATCTTTTTATCCAACTGATTTTCAACTTCAGTCTTATATTGCCTATATGTTTATATTGCTTCATTCTTACCATTCAACAAATAAACATAACAATATCTAGTGCAATTGTCAATAAAATTTATGAAACACTTTTTCCCACCACAAGATGGTATTGACTTCATATCACAAATGTCAGTGTAAATCAATTCTAAGGTATTAAAATTCCTTTNTCTCCTTTGGTTCTTTCCAAGGTCGTTTAGACCCTTCACTTGACTATCCGACGGTTCGGACTTATGAACCATAAATCGGCATGATTAACTATTTGTAGCATATCCAATGAACATACAATCCAAAGTCCTAGGTCCTATTTTGACCCGTTTGGAAATAGTTCCCTCATTTCCATTTCTCTTATGGAATAGACTGTATTGAACATTGTTAGATTACTATCTTTCAAGAGTTATTGCTTGTATATACTTTAAGGGGAGACAAACAGTTCTCTATCAAGACACAACAAAGTCTGAACAAACAAAACTATTTGTTGCTCCCTTTCTTAAAAAACAAAAGTTTTTCTTTTATTTGTTACTCCCTTTACTAACAAACAAAACTTTTTGTTTATCTCTGCTTGAACAGACAAACTTTTTGTTGTTTCTTTTGCTATAATAATAGCACTCCCCATAAATTCTGAGGTAAACCTGAACTTATAAATAGGACATTCAACATTTCCTTCAAAGTTTGGTTATTTCCTGTCAACAATTTCATTAGATTGAGGTGAGAATGTGCAGTAATTTGATGGATGATTCCATTTTCCAAATATATTTCTGCAAAAGAAGATTCATATTCTCCACATCTACCACTTCGAATCATGACAATCTTTTTATCCAACTGATTTTCAACTTCAGTCTTATATTGCCTATATGTTTATATTGCTACATTCTTACCATTCAGCAAATAAACATAACAATATCTAGTGCAATTGTCAATAAAATTTATGAAACACTTTTTCCCACCACGAGATGGTATTGACTTCATATCACAAATGTCAGTGTAAATCAATTCTAAGGTATTAAAATTCCTTTCAACAACATACTTGCCATTTTAATTTATTGCACTAGAAGTTAGGCAAAACTTCTAAGTTGATCAGTTTTTGCAAGGTTTTGTAATTGACATGTCCCAAGCATTTATGTCACAAACAATTTGATTCAAGCAAGTAAGAACAAACAGAAATACTAAGTTTGAAAAAACCTTCTGTGAGGTAACCTTTTCCACAAATATTTTGTTCTTTACTTTTTATAACTTTCTCAAATACAAACATTGTTTTAGAGTCAACACCTTGTCATATGTCCTTTTCAGAAGGACCTTTCCATAACATTCAATTTGTTATAGAATTACCCATGACCATAGTCTCATCGGTCCAATAAGGGCAATATGACCCAAATGTTTGTTTTACAACACAAACATAACAGATCACTTTTCACCAATGTTCATGTCTATACAAAATAAAATTATTTTAATAGACATATCTTTTCATGAAAAATCACGATATTTTAAGTGAAACTTTTTCATCAAAGAATACAATTCTTTTGAACAAGTAATATAACTTTGTGGTTTTATACTAGGCATATCATATACTAGTAAAGAGAGACTCAACGACCACAATATCAAATATACTCCAAGAATTTTGTGGGTCTAACATAATACAAGAATGTCATTAAATTTCATATCTTGTACTTTCAAATTTAAATTAGATAGTAAGTCTAATTTTTGTCTTTAACACAAGTAAAGAACCCCCCCACATTTTAAATATGTTCTCAAAAATATTTTTCAAGTATTTGAAATTATTTTCCACATATTTTTTTTCCATGCTTTCATATTGTATACCGTCAAAATACACATTGGCAACACGAAGCCTTCTTTTGAAGATTTAATCCATATAAACACCCATTGTAGGCACAAAAATCACTAATTTTATGTCACTAGTGTTTTTTTCCCTTTCTGTCACAATTAGACAGGCCACTTAGTATTTAGAATACTAACAATAAAGATTCAATCTTTATACAACTTGTTTCTGGTTTAACGATGAAGTTTTTATATTCTTCTAATCGTTAACCGAATGAACCTTGAATTCTGATAAAGTTTTTATATTCTTCGAATTAGTTTCACATTCAGACAGAGTAGTAAACCAAAAATGTTTTAATCTCCAGAAACCTCAAATACAACCCTGTTTTTAGCTAACGATGAAAATTTTATCTTTTTCAAATCATTTAGCATTAATATTCCTGATGAAGATTTTGTACTCTTCAAGTCAGAATATTCATTCAAATAAAGTATTTAACAAATTGGTGAAGTTTCTATATTCTTCAAACCAATGCACAATCTGATTTGTTTGTGAGGTTCTTATATTCTTCAAACCAAAGAAGTAAAAAATCAGAGGATTTTAGTCTCCAAAAGTCAGACACAATCAAATTTCACATAGAGTAGAAAATTACAAAAGTTTTTTTTTTCCTCCTCTAAACAAAATACATATTAATAGTAATAAATATATATTCTTAGATTATCACATAATGACCATCTATCCTAAAATTTATGAAATAAATCTCATAACTTATAAAGGATAAAAAATAATAATCAAGGAAAATAAAGATAAAACTTGATTTACCCCCATTGAATCATATTCTATTTGTCAGCAATGATTCCATGCAAGTCACTTTTCTTGCTAATTTTTTTTCCTTCTTTTCCAGTTTCCGTCATATTCCAATTTTCCTCAGAAAACATTGAATTTCAACGAGAAACTAAACTCATGTTCAAATATTGTTAGGAGACAACATCTGTTCATTTACTTCTTCTCATAGTTATATAAAACCAAGAATATAAAAAAAAGTGCATATCTTAACCTTTATGCACAAAATAACTTTTCTTATTGAAAAGAAGACTGAAGAGGTGCAATGCTTCAATGTATTTGGGAAGAAAATAAAAATAATCTTACCCATCCAAGAAAAACTTACTACAGAAAATATACTCAAACATATTAAAGTAGTACTAATTCATCCCAAAACTCTTTTATCATATGATAAAATAATTCTCTTTTTCTTCTTTGTCTTTCCAACAAAAACAACATAAAAAATAAAAGTAATTTACTTACCACAGAAAATATCATCAATATAAATTTCTTAAGCTTGTTGACTCCTGTATTCAGATTAGCAAATCAGAAATAATAAAATATGAAAAGAAAAACACAAAGAACTATCCGAGTTCACAGAACCCACTATGTGTCCTTAAGAAATTTAATCCCCTCAAGTACCTGAGGTTGCAGATTAATTCCTCCCAAGACAAAACGGATTAACCATTAAATAAGTAGCGGTACCTCAAACTTCGATAATTTCAACGAACTCAAAATGACAACAACGAATCACACACACGGACACGATCAATCGATTTTGTTTTGTAAGAAATGTATGCAAAAGAAGGGAAGAATTCGATGCAGAAAAATGAGAGAAAGCCTCTCTATTTATATTTATAGCCAACAAAGGGTAAAGGTCACAACTCTTAGGAAAGAATACAACCTTCCAGAAAGGTCATAACACTTTGGAAAAGGCACATCCTTTCAAACGGCCACAACCCTTTAGAAAGGACACAACATTTCATAAAGGTCACAACCCTTTGGCATAGTCACAACCCTTCATTTCCTATTCACACCTTTAAAACCCAACAATTCACACACTAAATTTGGTGTGGGTTGGAGCTCAAAACACCAAATTTTACACCAAATTTAGGATTTGGTGTAAAATTTTGTGTTGGGTTGGAGATGATCTTAGGATTTAGTTTCATATTTTTATTTTGGCAGTATCAAACTTTCGGTTATTCTACAATGTGTTAGTGTTGCTTCTGAGCAAGATGCAATCTATCAACTCATGTGCATGCTTTTATTTGGTTTGTCACCATGTTTCTAAGTGATTTTCAATCATTTAATCAATTTTTGTGTTAAATCTTAACGGTTAAATCGATAACGATCAATAACCAATAAACCGATAAGCCAATATCTTAATGGTTATTTAACGGTAAACCTTCCTAGAAAGTAGAAACACACGTGAAGGAGAACAAAATAAATCAATTGCCAAATCTTGTTTCACCTAATGGTATAATATAGATATTCAAAAATTTATGTATTAATCCTTTAAAAAGAGCTAAAGTTATATATACTATCGATATAAATATTTTTTAAAATCAGTAGTATATAAAAAAATAACTATTCTTCTCTGAGAAGCTAGAGCAAGTCAGAGATGAAAAACTCATGGAATAATGATTTTTAGATAGGCTTTTGAGTTAATTCACATCCCAAAAATTATCTCAAGGGGGGATGATTTTTCAAGTCCACATAAGGAGTCCCCATATCTTGTCCCGATCCAATGCGGGACATTCTCATCACACACATATCCTCACACGCATAAATACTATCCGGACCAAGTGTGCACAATCGTGGACCAATAGTACATTCAGATTTAATGGACCTGACTCTGATACTAAATTCAACAGATTTGATTTTAACTCATACCTTAAAAAAGGAATATCAAAATCTTATCTCGATCTAATGTAGGATGTTCTCATCAACTTTCGTACTTGAAAGACTTGCGGCAAATTATTATTTTATTTTCAAAGTTAATTTATTGTTAATCAAGTTTGATATAAAAACTTACCAATCATTATAGATGAAATATTTAAAATGTTACATTCATGGGCTCAAGTAGGAACCTACAGTTGTTCATCATGTGACAACAATGGGTAACTGTTCGATTTAAATATGATGCTAAACATGGAAGATAAAAATAATATTATAACTAATTAAAGAGAAAAGACTCAAATATGATATCAAATTTTGAGAATAGATTTATTTGTGTCAATCCTTAAAAGTTTGCCTTATTTATATCATTTTCGTTTGAGAAAAGAACTTATCCATCCATTATTTTTTTACTCAACTTTTGCAAAGCTATTTTATTCACGTGGCAAATGATGATTCAGCCATATCATTAATTAATTAATTTTAGAATCAACCACATTTCCAAAATCCATTTGAATTTAAAAAAAAACATCCAAAAACTCACATGAAATAAGGGTACTATTTATTTTGGATGAGTTTATAATTTGGGCATTTCTTTTTTCAAATTAAAATGGGCTGTAAGAAATTGATTGTTTTTTTTAAAAAAAAAAAACTAATCAATGATGTGGCCAAATCATTGTTTGTCACGGGGACAAAACCACTTTTATATTGGATGAGTTTGTATTTTATAATTTAGGTATTTTTTTTCATTTCAAATGAATTTTAGAAATTTGGCTAATTTTTTTTTAAAAATAATTAATAATGACATTGTCGATTCATCGTTGGCCACATGGATAAATGCTCTTATTTCGGGTGGGTTTATAATTTCGGTGCTTTATAAAAAAATTCAAATGGAGTTCAGAAATTTTGATGTTGGTAAAGATACAATGAATAAAATTTGATTATTAAGAAATAATGATATTATGTATAAAGAATATATTTTTAAAATGAATCGTTGAATTCTTGAATTTATTTTACAATGAATTATTTTTACAACTAATCATTTAACAAAAAAAATTATTTTACAATGAATCATTTAACAAAAAAATATATTACATTGAATCTGCATACACATACATTGTACTTCACGTATAATGAATTTATTTTATATGAAAACAATAAATATGATACATAATTTAGTAAAGATACAATGATTTTGAAATATTCATTGTACTTTATGTATAGTTTTTTTTTTTTTGTAAAATTCAATAAATATGATATATAAATTAATAAGATACAATGACTTTGATATAAAACTAGGCTTCATTGAATCTCAAACACTATTTAAATTAATAAACATTAATTTATCAATTAAATAATATCAGTATAAAATAATAATATTTCATTATTTCACGCATATTAATATAGTGGGGTTTTACTGTGTATAAAAAAGGAGCTAAAATAATAGAATTGTGATGTCACGACCCAAAAATAGACGTGATAACACTTGTCTTATCCCACCAACACAAGTCAGCCTAATACCCAACTAATATGGTGAATGCGGAAGTAAAACAAGAAAAAGAGACTAACACCATCTACTCATGCGGAAACCATAATCAACTCAAAATAAAACCCCGAAATCTGGTAGTCACGTGTACAAGCCTCTAAAGTATTACAATTGAATCGAAAGAAGATACAAGTCTCAAATGACATTGTTTCTATAATAGAACCAGATCATAAATAGGAGTAAGAAGGTCCACTGAGATGACAAACAGCTACCTCACAAATCTCCTCAGGAAGCCTCGAAAAAGAAGAGAATAGAAAGTATCGCGAAAATTTGGGCTCATAACCTACAAAAATTCACCCCTTGCTTCTACATTTTTGTAGGTTACTAGCCCAGATCTTCGTGATACTTTCTATTCTCTTCTTTTCTGAGGCTTCTTGTGGAGATTTGTGAGGTAATTGTTTGTCATCTCAGCGGACCTTCTTACTCCTATTTATGATCTTGTTCTACATTAGTGACAACATCATTTGAGACTTGTGTTTTTCTTTCAAATCCATTGTAATACATTAGAGGCTTGTACACATGCAATCAAGTTTTGGGGGCTATATTTAAGTAAATTATGAATCTCTGCATTAGTTTATAGTATTAGACTTTTATTCTCGCTTTATTTTCGCACTTATCGTTATATTTGAATTTTAGGCTGACTTGTCTTGGAGGGATAAGACGAGTTCCATCACACTTATTTTTGGGTCATGACATGTGACGTCAAATCAACCCACAAAAACATGTGAGATAAATCGTACTTCGTAAGTGAACTATCCATTAATCTTAAATAAAAAATATTTTAGATAAATAACTTTAGCATTCACATAGAAAAATTTATAGAAATAAAATAAAAAATTACACCTTTTGAAAATATATGAACATATATATAGCAACAATCTAGAATTAGTAATGAGAATTACGCAAGAAACTTTAACAGTCTCTATTCTGCCACCAAAAGATCATTACTGAAATCCTCTTTAAAGTTACCGGTAAAATCACTCATAAAATTTAGATGTGTTTTAAAATTTTATTTCACAAATAATCCACCGATAGTTTGAAAAGGATTTAGTGATGGCCTCTACTGGTGGTAGAAAAGGGACTATGATAAAGCTTGAATCTTGAGTGGAATTGGAAGACAACTGATTTAGTGAGATCATAGAGAAAAAGAAAATATATTGTTGAGTAATTTGAAGTAAGAAAATGAAAGAAGAAATAGTTCTATTTATAGGACTTTTAAAAAAATATTGTGGAGATTAATACAATATAGAATTGTGATTAGATGGAAGGAACTTAATAGTAAGTGGAGTTTTTGGGAAAAGGTCAATATAAATTGCAACAAGGGTGGGTTAGAATTAGAAAGAAGATAACTTGTTGACTTAGAGGGTGTTTGGATTGGTTTAAAAGTTGGTCAAACCTATTTTTAAGTCAGTTTTTTTTTATTTCTGAAAGTGTTTGACAAGTATAAAAAATGACTTAAAATAAGTTGAGAAGTGTTTGACAAGGTCAGAATGACTTAAAATGACTTAAAATAAGTCAAAAATCAAAAGTAGGTCTCTCCCTACTTTTTATTTTTTGACTTAAAAGTCATTTCAATTTGACTTTTTATTTTTGACTTAAAAACTATTTTTTTTAAGTCAATCCATTTGCTTGACTTTTGATTCAAAGGAAAAAAAGGCGTGAAGCTTAAATAACTCACTCGGAACGCTTTTTAAAAGATTACGTGGTACAATTAATGTGATGTGGACTTTTTGAAATTTTTTAAATTTACTTACCTTTAAGATGTTACAATTTGGAGTTTGGGAGCAATTTTTTTTTTCTTTTCAAAAACTCCAAATTGCAATATCTTAAAGGCAAGTAAATAAATATTTTTTTCCCAAAAACTCCATATTGCAATATCTTAAGGGCAAGTAAATAAATATTTTTTCCCAAAAACTCCATATTGCAATATCTTAAATGTAAAAGTAATTTTAAAAAAAATCAAAAACTCCAAATTGCAATATCATAAAGGTAAATAAATTATTTTTTATTTTTTTTTACAAAAACTCACTTGCAATAAGAGTGGGTTAGAATTAGAAAGAATATAACTTTGTGACTTAAAATAATCCAATATAAATTATGAGAACATGAGTTAAAATTGAGTTCAAGATTAAAATATATTTTCCTCCTTTAAAACATAATTAATTCATCCTATAACATCAAGACATTAGCGTTATATTAAAATTTAAATTAAGATAAACACTCAATTTTACGTGGATAACTAATTCCTTTTGATTATGTATGCTATAAAAAATTGATTACTCTATTATTTCATGGGCGTTTGGGAGACTCACTAATTTTATTGGTTAAATCCATCGGTGGCCTCCTAAAGTTGGCATTACGTTTCACTTAGACACCTCAATTGGGTGATGTTTATTTTAGACACCTCATGTAGGGTCCCGTTGTGTCATTTTGACACTTTTTGCTGACATATCAAAGTGAGTGTGATACACTCAACAATAGAACGTGAAAGACTCAATTTAGCTATTTTATTTTTATTTTATTTTCTCTTCTTCTCCATTTTTCAAGCTACCACCTCCCATGTTAAATACGGGCTACTTGGATCATGCATTCCTTTTTTTCTTTTTTTTAAGATAGAGAATTTCTGGTAAATCAAGTCAATCATTACAAAATTTCTCGTAAATTAAGTCATTCATCGAGATGAAACAAACAATGATTGATGATGATGATAGAGAATTCTTGGTTTAGTTTTCCATCTTAATGATAGAAAATAACATTCTTTTTACCTTAATCTATTTTTCATAACAGATTATATCTGATTCGATTCATTCATTTGCTAGCACTAATGCATGAAATAGTAATAGCTACATAATTATTCATTTTTACTCATACCTTAAAAACTATCTCAAAAGAGGAAGAATTTTTCAAGCGTATATAAGGAGTCTCGAGATCTTACTTCGCTCTAATGTGGGACATTCTCATTACACACCCTCTCCGTCTCACACGCCCAAACACTATCTAAATTGGAGCATGCATAATCAAGAACTAATGGTACATTCACAACACCATCACGGATCTAGAGCCTCCCACGTTTGATTCAGTGATTCTAACTCTGATAAGTGCTTATATGTTAAGATACATTTATTATATTTTATTTTTTGTTAAATTTGTAAAGATACATTTATGATTTATCTAAAAACATAATATTGTCTCCATCTAAGTTATAGAAGGCCGAGATTTTTTATAGCTCGGTAGAAAATTCGTCACCTTGTTAATTTTTTGTGATTGTTGCGTCGATGGGCTCTTCATCATGTGACGACAATGGGTAACTCTTCGATTGAAGTATGATGTTATAAGCGAAAGATACAAATAATATTACAATTAAATAAAGGAAATATACTTAAATATGTCATTAAATTATGAGAAGAAACTTACTTATGCCGTTCGTTAAAAGTTTAACTCTTGAAAACAAAAAAAACTATCGCCATTATTTTTACTTCTACTTTTGCAAAACTATTTTGTCCATATGGCGAATTATGATTCGTCCACATTGTAGACAATAAGTACAAATCAAACACGTCATTAATTATTTAATTAATTTAGAATCAACCATTTATAAACTCACCATTTGAATTTTTATTTAAAATCATCCATATTATAAACTCACACAAAATAAGGGTATTTATTTCGGATGGGTTTATAATTTAGGTGTTTTTTTTCAAATTCAAATGGGTTTTAGAAATTTTGGCTGTTCTTTTTTTAAAAAAATAATTAAAAATGAAGAGGTCAAATCCTTATTCGTTCGTGGACAAAATATCCTTCACATTGGATGTGTTTATAATTTGGGTATTTTATTAAATTCAATTTTTTTTTAGAAATTTGGTTTTTTTTTGTAAGAATAATTTAATTAATGATGCGACTAAATCGTTGGGCACACAGACAAATACCCTTATTTCAGATGGGTTTAACATTAATTTGGTTTTTTTCTAAATTCATATTGATTTTAGAAATTTGGCTATACTTTAAAAAAAATTGATTAATGATGTGACTCATTCATCGTTGGTCCTATAGGCAAAATGGTTTTGTGAAATCTGAGCTCAAAAATAATGGTATGAATGAGTCTTTTTTCAAACGAAAAATGACATAAATGAGTCAAACTTTTAACTGATTGCATAGAAGAGTTTTTTCTCAAATTTTGATGACATATTTAAACTTTCTCCCTTAATTAATTTATATTAACGCTATATAATTTTAAATTTATACCGTAAAATCTCATCTAAGAAAGGAAAGAACATGCTAGATTCTGCTACTCTCAAAGTATTTGTGCACTTCTAAATACTATGATAGCTTTATTAAGAGATGATTATATTTTTGAAATTTTCCCCTATATTAATGTCTTGTGTATTTTAAATTTTTTTATTGGTTGAGAAAAGTTATATATATATATATAATATGTATCGGTAAAAAATAAAGTGCCAAACGTACTACTTCAAAATACATTATTTTCTAAGTACTCTGAGTAAGTCGTCAATATGGCTAGGCTTGTTGGCCGGTTTGGCCTAACTGTTACGATCCAAAAATGAACGTCATGTCACTTATCTTTTCCCACCAAGACAAGTCAGCCTCAATCCAACGAAAATAAAAGAAATGAGGAAAACAGTAAAAACAAGAACAAGATAAAGCGAAAAACTTATTATTCTATTAAAATCCCCAACATCCGGTTGCCACGTGTACAAGTCATTAAATACATAAATACGAAATTAAGAAATGATTACAAGTCCCAGTCTTCTTTTCTCAAGTAGAACAAAGCTTAAAGAAAAAAGAAAAGAGGGTCATCCAGGATGACAAATAGCTACCTCTCAAATCTTTCAACAAGCCTCAACTAACAAGAGGAGAAGAAGATTATGTGGGTCCAGGCTTGGAACCTACACTATTGTAGAAGCAAGGGGTGAGCACCAACAACACGATACCCAACAAACATCTTACTAAACTAAGCAAATAGCTAGAAAACGAACACCCCAACACTTCAACCTAACCTCCTCAAACTATAACCTGATTAGAAATTAGCCCAACCTAGCAATTCTACAATACATGGCTCATGACATACCCAATATTCACAGTTCAAATCTTCTCAATTCAACAATTAAACGAATCAAATAAGTCAATTACAATGATAACCAATTCAATCACACACACAGATACATCAATCTCAAATATCAAGCACATCACGCATAACCATAAAGTACATCAAGTCACAATAATCAATCTCTTGCCGGAACCATTTCCTATCGGCACAATATCACTATCCAAAACCATTTCTCATCGGCTTTATATCACATCACTAGCCGGCACCATTTCCCATAGGCTTTATATCACATCACTAGCCAAAACCATTTCCTATCGACTTTATCACACTAGCCGGAACCATTTCTCATCTGCTTTATATCACTAGCCGAAACCATTTCCCATCAGCTTTATATCACATGTCACATCATGGTGTTCAACAATCAAAGCACACAAGCAATATCACGCCACATAGAAGAGACAATAATTTTCACAATTCAAGTCCACATTCATGCTTTCAAGCATTCCATCAATCAACCATTAAGGGTTACATTAAGAAAATTCACATCATCATGTTCAACACATAACGTTTTTCATTTCAACCCCTTTTTATTCATTTAGATGTATAAAGTGGACAATTTAAACTCTTCACCTCATCCCCATTACTTTCAACACACAATCAATGAAGGAGGAATACGAATTCAACTAGAATACATGCAAGATTAAGGAAGTCACTTGCCTTAAATTAATCAACAATCACTCCAAGAGTTGAGTCTTCCCCTTCCGAACCATTTCCAAAGCCACACAATCTAAAATAATCAAGTATTCACAATCATCTATCGGAAATCACAATACCCACACTAATTCTCTTGAAAAGTGGATCAATCAGCACAAATCTCAATTTGAAATAGAAGGTTTGAATCAGGAAATAATACTTGAAGACATTACTCAAGGCTTTAGAAACTTGTTAAAGAAAACCGTTTCGAAAAAGAAATTGAAATCATATCAAAATCACCTTTTTAGTTAAGAACTTGGGTTCTTGAAAAACCTTGCCATAAGCCCACAAAAATCTCACATTTTGCTGTTAAAACCCTTAATTAATCAATAGAAATTGAAGGTTTAGGATCAAGAACACCAACCAAAATGATCTAGCATAGAAAATCCTTTCAAATTCGCCACCAAGGATCCCCAAAGCTCAAAAATGGTAAAATTGGATTAAACCTCGAAATTGTAGGCCAAAACCTTCTCTGATGTCACAAAAGCGACACGCCCTTCGCAAAAGCAAAGGTTGCTTAAGAGATAGGTCTTTTGCTTAAGCAATATGACCTTCGCAACAGCGAGGTCTGCAGCACTAGCAAAACTCAGTCAACTCTGAAACATCGAAAGGATCCTCGTGATTTGTTTGGAACCCCGTGCATGTAAACCAGATAAGCAAATCAGTTATACTCGACTCAATGGAACCGTCGAAACACGAATATGAGGTCTCAATGACCCGACATTCATGAAAACCACAAGAAACTAACTCAAACCTAAAATGGCTAAAACAAGCTCGGTACCTCTCAAAAATCAACCAATTCCTCACCTAGGCCTAAAATCATCCCCGGAATCCAATGGAACTTTGGGAATTATGATTTGAGCATCTTAACCACGAATTTTGACGGAAGTCAACTCAAAGGGTAAAATTTCACAATTTCACAACTTAAGACATCAAATCCTAAAAAAATATTTGGAATCTACAACCAACAACTCTCACGGATTAGATTTCACATTTCAAGACTAATGGAATCAATAGAATTCCATTGCGACACTCAAAACTCCAAAAGGTCCAAAAACTAGTTTCTTGACAACTTAGCCTTTAAAACTCACAAACTTACCAAATTCTCAACTTTTAATTCAAAGATCAAAACCAACCTTTCAAACTCAATCAAAAATGACTAGCGGTCGATAACAAGAGGGACAAAATAGTAATTTCATGGAACTTTTCAAAAATGACTGATCAGGTCATTACACTTACCTGTGATTTAACAGGGTTGAGCTTAGATTTTTGGAGCCCATTTAAGAAAAGAGTTTTCTAGCCCGTCCCGAATACGCCCGTTGGTCAGTGGGGCTTCAATAAAATGGGTTGGGCCGTCCCGTGGGACAAATAAAAAATAATTAAAAATAAAAATAGAGTATTAAAAGTAAAAAAGTTCAAACTCGAAGTATATTTAAAGTTTTAAATATTAAAATTTAGAATCATAAAACGTGATGTACTTAGTATTCCTATTACTAAAGTATCATCAGAATCATCATTCAACATTGGTGGATGTGTTCTCACCAAGTATAGAAGTTGCATCCATCATGAAAATATCCAAACACTTGTTGCTACTTGAAACGTGTTGCATGATTTTTCTTAAACTGACAATACTTTTTTGTGTACATTTAAATATTAGGAAAAAGAACACTTATACCCCACAAAAGTAAAATATTTATCCTTAATTAAATGCCCCATTACTTTCATACCTCCTTTTCATTTTAAAATGACATATATTAAAAAAAAAATTTCATGCGTTGTCATCATAGTGACATCAACGCCCACCCTTTTTTTCCTCTCTGATACCATCACAGTGTACACTACTAAAAAAACTGTGAATACCGACCTAAAAATTTCCGACCTCAAATGGAGGTCGGTAATTTCCGACCTCCGGAGGTCGGTATTTACAAGTAGTCGGTTTTTATGCAAAATAAAGCGGGAAAACCAAATTCCGACCTCCGGAGGTCGGAATTTTTCCCGGAAAAAATAAATTACAATAAAAATACCGACCTCATGAGGTCGGTATTTTTTATATTTAATTGAGAAAATAATACCGACATCAAGAGGTCGGTTTTTATTGTAATTCATTAAAAATTCCGACCTCCTGAGGTCGGAATTTTTTCTTAATTACATATTTTATAATTCCGACTTCCGAATGTCGGTAGTATGTAATTAAAATACCGACCTCATGAGGTCGGTATTTTTATTTCATCTAATTACTATTAATTAAAGCGACATCCGGAGGTCAGTATTTTTATTTCATCTAATTACTTTTAAAAGCGACGTCCGGAGGTCGGTTTGCGGAAAGAAGGAAAACCAAATTCCGACCTCTGGAGGTCGGAAATTTTCTCGGAAAAAATGAATTACAATAAAAACCGACCTCTTGATGTCGGTATTAAAAAAAAAAA
>NC_064282.1:89512092-89530324 GCF_019186545.1 Solanum stenotomum
AATTTTTGACCGAATATTCCATTACAAAATAGTGACGGAATAGTTTCTGTAACAAATTTCTAAATATATTCACGATATTTGTGACAGAATATTTCGTTGCAAGTAAATTGTGATGGAATATTTTGTCACAAAATTGCTCTCTTGTTGATATTAGTAACAAATTTAGAATTAATTGTGACAGATTAAATCCGTCACAAATTTGATTTTAATTTAATAAATAATAATTGTTATATATAGTATTGGACAATTATTATATATATATATATATATATATATATAGTAAATTAGTCAAAAATATAAAAATAATTAACCACCGTGATATAACAAACATAATATTAGATTTATAATATAAAATTAAGAAGTTAAAACATGTCAAAGCACAACTTCAATAAGCAAAAGTGGACAAATATTTAAACACATAAACATTTGGTCATTTCCTATTAAGGAGAAGGATTACTAGATGAGCGTGAGGATAACGCCATCTCGCTCATCATGCGAGACCATCGTTCCTCCATAGACTTGAATCAATCATCACTTTGTTGCCTCAAACGCGAGACCTCGTGCTCTACTCGTTGTTGCACCTCTGCCTCTAAACGTTCTTGAAGAATTCTTTCTTGATTTTCTCTCATATGCAACACTTCTTTCTCAAGTAGTTTAATGCGCTCTTCAGCAACATCATCAGACACCGCATGTAAATTGCGCGAAGTGACAGAATTTTGATCTTGATACAACGCCAAACCTTGAGAGCCTAAACCATACACACGTTATTTTTTTTCTCCACCCACAACATCAAAGTATAAGCGATTTATATCGAGTTCTTGAACTTCTTGTGAATCATCTGAGGAGCTAGAAATAGCCGCAGCTAAGACAACCTCCATTTTATCCTGAAAATTTTCAAACAATCAACCATCAAAAACTCAAGCTTTCCACAAATATGTGCATATTAAGTTGCTTCTAGCAACTCTGTAAGAAAAATGCACCCAAAAGACAGCACAAACTCTTTAAACAGAACAAAATCTGCCCCCAATAAGGCATAAAATCTATATAAAAAAAAAGGCACAAAATTTGCTTCAAATTGCATTAATAACTGTCCAAATAACTACTCAACATTTGATAAAAAAAGTATGATAAAAATCTGCACAAAAAAACAGCACAAAATCTACCCAAAAACAGCACAAAATCTATCAAAAAGGCACAAAATCTAATTCAAAATTGCATTAAAAACTGCTCAAATAACTGCAAAACATATGGTCAAAACTATGATAAAAATCTGCTCAAATTTGCACCAAAAACAGCACAAAGAGCTGCCACAAAATCTGCCACAAAAAAAGGCACAAAATCTGCCCAAAAAAGGCACAAAATCTATCCACAATAGCACAAAATCTGCTTCAAAATTGCATTAAAAAATTTCCCAAATAACTGCACAACATCTGATCATAACTATGATAAAAAAGCTGCTCAAATCTGAATCAAAAACAGCACAAAGAGCTGCCCCAAAAATTTGCTCAATAGCAACACAAACAATTATAGCAAATCTTCTTAATAGCAACACACACAACTTCATAAAATCTACCTTTTTCTTCTTTAAAAGCTTCACAAAATAAGGATAAGTCCTACAATGTTTGGTTAAAGAAGAGCAGCACACACAACTTACATTAATGCATTTAGACTTGGCATCAACAAAGTTTTCATCCTTTGTTTTATGCAACTTCTTAAATATATCCCACGAATTTGGTGGACAACGTAGTTCTACTGCCTAAAAAACAGAGTTTAATATTAAAATAAGAGATAAGATTAGAAATATATTATAGAAAGTGTTAAATTTGGTACCAATTTTATAGTATGCTCCACTATTGATCTAGAACCACCGGTATGCTTGCTTGGACCAGTGCCTAGTCCACTAGTCTCACTACATCGATTTCGAGTGGCGATACGAGATTTATCCATCCATTCATCAGAGGCCCAATGCGTCTTCCAACTTTTCCAAATATCCTCCAAAACAAAATTAGGTTTGACTGTACCTTTTCGCCAAATATACATTTTCTTAGAGTATAAAGTGGATGCCACCTTATTCCATGTACGTTCCATTATAGAATTCTTAGTAGGATTCCACTGATATGATTTCTGGAAAAAAAATTACTTAGTGAAATAAACATTTAGAGACATATATTAAATAAATTACTTATAGATTTTAAATATAAAGCAGTAGTTACCAAAAATTCATGCCAATAAAATTTACGAGTTGATTGACTGACATCCTTCCATGAGTAGCCAGTAGCATCTTGTTTTTCCTTGAACGTTTCTGTGATGGTCTTCGAGATAGAATGACCATTAGGAACGAATCTGAAATAAAATTAAAAATAAATAACACATTTCATAATACTTATATTAGAAAAAATTAGATCAAGTATATAAAAATATCCTTTCTTACTTTTCCGCTACAACTGAGATGACCAACCGAACAGATGTTGATGAGCAACTAGGAGACCCAATAGAGACATCTGGAGTACTAGGAGTGGTTGGAGTACAAAGACCAGTAGGAGAACCAGCATTTGATGATGGCATATCACTCATATTCTTAAATTTTAATTACCTAGACCTTGTACAATTGCAGCAATAAAGTTCTTGTTTAAAAAATCAACTAGCATTCAAATTATATTAGTTCATTATGTAGATATATAATATAAGATGCCCAATACAAATCACAAGATATAATAACAAAACTAAGAAAATGAAGATCACTTGTAGCATAAAACAGTACATTCAACTTTAGATTAATAGAGAAGTTAAATTTAAAAACTTCAAGTGACATTAATCTCAACACTTTCTTCTCTTTTTGTTTTGATGTTCATATTCTTCTTTCCCTTCCTCATTGTCATCCTCATCATCATCATCATCTTCATCCTCATCCTCAGTCTCATCCTCCTCCTCTTCCTCACCATCATTAGCATCATCCTCCTCCTCATCATCATTGTCATTATCCTCATCATTTTCTTCCATCTCCCTCTCTTCCTCTTCCATCTCTCCCTCCTCCTCCTCCATGTCAATAAAAACACCATCTGGATCATTCAATATATAAGGTGTTTCATCTTCACAAATATCAATTTCATGCATTTGACTATTATCCTCATGAAAAGCTAGATCATTTAGTGTATGAGGTTTTTCTACTATGTTTGAAACATCTACAATTGAACGTGCCTTTATTTGACAAACAGCTAACCAATCATTCTGTGTCCTCTTTACTGAAGGATATGTTTCAAAATACACCTGAGAAGCTTGCACAGCCATAATAAATGGCTCATATTTATTAAAAGTTCTTCTTCTATTAACATCAACAAGATTATATTGTGGATGTGCTCTTGTACCATGTTTTGGTGTTGGATCAAACCAAGAACATTTAAATAATACGGTTCGCTTAAATGGTAATGCATGATACTCTAGCTGCAGAATTTCTGTCAAAATACCATAATAATCGATCTCATCTGCACTGTGACTAGAGCCCTTAATGCATATACCACTATTCATTGTAGATTTATTTGAACCGTATTCTTCAGTGTGAAATTTGTAACCATTTACAACATAACCATTAAAGGGTTGAACCTTATGCAATGGCCCTTCTGCAAGATCTTTCATGAATTGATTGGTAATGCCGGATGAAGGATCACGTGCCTATTGACATTATAAGTAATTAGGAATACATTAAGATTATATTGAATTTATTGTAGAGATTAATTTAGATCTATTAGTACTTACATATTGATTAAACCAAGACGCAAACTATGTTTCAAGTTTAGCATCAATCTCACTATCTTGAATACATGGTTGTATTTGTCTCAAGGTATCCTCAACAATTCTAAAGAAAAAAAAAAGCTAATTTAGTTCAATAACTTCAAATGTAAATAATATGTATATCTAGATCATGGTAATTAACTTACTTTATATATGGTTTCACTTCATCACAATTCAACAAAATATATGTCCGAGCTGCATGATATTCTCTATCATCTAACCTTCTTATTTTCTTTTTACCAAAACCACGACCAACATGCTTGAAAACAGACAACATTTCAGGATGGTCCTCTCCAACCCCACCATCATTCGCATTTCGTGGCACTTTTCTATATCTTGTCGAAATGTCTAACTTAAAGTAGTGCGTACAAAGTGTTGATGATTCTTTAACCAAACATGCATTGCGTACACAACCTTCAACTCTATTCTTATTTTTGATATCATACTTCACCCCATGGAGTTTCCTTCAAACATAATGTAAGTATATGTCAATATAGTATCACTAGTATATTTATATATCTTATAATATATAATTAACTTAAGTTACCTTTCACATGGATACATCCATCGTTCTTGAACTGGGCCTGCTAAACATGCTTCATAAGCTAAATGGATGGGAAGATGTTCCATAGAATCCCAGAAGCTTGGAGGAAAAATGCGCTCAAGCTTAGTCAAGATGAGAGGAATATTTCTTTCTAATTGTCTCATGAGTTCCTCAGTTATTGTGGTAGAAGTGAGATTTTTAAAAAAAAGACTCAACTCTGTCAATGGTTTCCACACATTTCGTGGAAGCAAATCTCGAAATGCAATAGGTATGAGCCGTTGCATAAATACATGACAATCATGACTCTTCATACCAAAGAGTTTAAGCTTGTTCATGTCAACACATCTTCCCATGTTAGACACATAACCATTAGGAAATCTCAACTCTTGCAACCACTTACAAAGCACTTTTTTGGCATTATCATCTAACATGTAACAAGCTTTTGGGTACTTTTTAGTAGTTTCATCCTGATGCAACTCTGGACGATTGCAAAGTACTTTTAATTCTTCTCTAGATTTGGCATTGTCTTTTGTTTTTCCCTTGACATTCATGATGGTGTTAAAAATGTTATCAAACACATTTTTTTCTATGTGCATCACATCAAGGTTATGCCTAATAAGATTTGTTTTCCAGTAAGGCAAGTCCCAAAATATACTTCTTTTCTTCCAACCACATAAGCTACTCTTTGAGATTCTTTCATTCACCTTGTCAGAACCAAGTTCTGTCACTTTCATGAGTCCCAAATCCTCAATCTCCCTAAGTATTTGTAAACCTGATTGTTCAGTAGATGCAACCTTATATACTATTTGACCCTTCTTGAACCACTTTTTGTTTTTTCGCCATGGATGATCTGGTGGTAAAAACTTTCTGTGATTGTCAAACCATGAGACTTTTCTACCATTGGATAGTGAAAAAGCATCAGAATCTTTCATGCAATAAGGACAAGCTAATTTTCCTGCTGTACTCCAACCCGACAACATTGAGTACGCTGGAAAATCACTTATTGTCCACATCAATGCAACTTGCATTTGAAAATTATTTTTACTTGAAACATCATATGTTTGGACCTCCACCTCCCATAATTCTTTCAACTCTTCAATGAGGGGTTGCAAAAAGACATCAATTTTCTGTTTTGGATTTTTTGGACCAGGTACAATCACAGATAAAAACATGTATTCATCCTTCATGCACATCCAAGGTGGTAAATTATATGGTGTAACTATCACAGGCCAAGAGGAATATTGTTGGCCTGATTGACCAAGTGGTTGAAACCCATCAGTAGACAAACCCAATCTAACATTTCTAACTTCAGATGCGAAATGTGGATACGTCTGATCAAAATGTTTCCAAGCAGGAGAGTCTGAGGGATGACGCATGACACTATCTCTTTCATGCTCTGAATGTCATCTCATATGTTTTACTGTTGCATTAGATGCATACAACCTTTGTAGACGTGGAGTTAAAGGAAAATAATACATTTTCTTATAAGAAATATTAGTTTTCTTCTTGGAACGTTGATGTTTTGATCTTTTAAATCGAGGATGAGAGCAAAATTTGCAATTGATTAGTTCATTGTCCTCACGCCAATAAAACATACATCCATTTTTGCAGCAATCAATCTTCTCGATTGGCAAGCCTAATCCTCGCATTAGCTTTTTAGTACCATTGAAGCTATCGATCATTTTGTTATCACTTGGCATCAATTCTGATATAAACTGACATAACTCATCATACAACCTTTCCGAAAAATGATGTTTTGCCTTAAGATTCAACAAACGAGCAACAACAGACAATTGTGTATGTCCATGTGGATTTCCCGTCCAAATCTCTTGTTCTGATGCTTTGAGCATATCATAAATATGTTGTGTTGTTGGATTTGGGTCCTTTTCCACGTTACCATTATAAGAAGGCCCAGCAACATCAAAAACCATTGACCGGAATGCATTATGGGATTGAGGATTCACGGTTTCACCAGAAGCTTCTTCTTGATGATCATTAAGCACACTTGGATTTGAAATATAACTTTCTCCATGGTGATACCAATGATAATAATCCGGTACAAAGCCATAAGTTCCTAGATGTGTCATAACTGTAAACTCATCCAAAATATTTTTATTTCGACACTTACGATGATTACAAGAACATCTTAACTTCTCACCATCCATGCACTGTGGATGTCTTTTAGCAAATGCAACAAAGTTCTCAACTCCATCAATAAACTTTGGATTTATGAATCCATCATCCAGTATTCTAACATACATCCACTCACGATCAGGGTTACTCATATTATATACTCTGACACAGATAATAAATGTGTTAAAACTTACATGATGACTACTAATTTTTATACGACACTAGAACCTAGAGGTAGCAAAATATAATGAATTCAAATTCATAAACAATCAGTTAATCATCAAATGTTATAGTAGTTAGTGTTGTACAATTTAAATGCACACTAGAAATAGTGTACTATTTTATTTTAAATAATACTACATGTCAAGGTGATCATGTAAAAACAGATATGCCAAAGATGTATTCAATTTATAAGCTTCATTCTACTCGTACGCCACCAATATCATCTTTAGTGATTTAATTACTACGAAGAAGAAACTAACCTTTAACAAATGTGATAATATGTTTTGTATCCTACTTGGTCACATAAAATAAATGCTTTAAGATGTAAATTATCCTCTTACCTAACTTAAGCAATGATAGAAACACCAATGTAGAAATCTTCCAGAAACTAATGGACATAAACGAACTACCTGAAAAATTTTATAGAACAAAAGAGAATGAGATGAGAATTGATGTAAAAGAGAGTATTTTCTAATAAATTAAAAGCACGAGTTGATGAAGATTCTTTTTTCGCTTTAGAATATACATAATTACATTGTTCTTTAGGAACAAGCAAATAAATAGGTGTTTAGTCATTAACAAATTGACATATAAAAACAAAAAATAGTATTCATGAAGTTGAAAAATTGTATTGAAAATTGAAATTGTGTTTGAACATGCATTTGACTTTAAAAAAAGAAGTTGAAGTTTTGTAAGTGAGTGAAATAATTTCAGTTCTTCAAATTTGAAACATTCACCTTCAAAAACCAACCAAATCGTTCTAATCTATAACCAAAAATATTTTTCAAAATTTAATTTGTTATCTAACAGGACCTAATAAATGCAACAAGAGAATGCAATTCATCAAAATTGAAGCTAAGACCAACCATACATATGAACTTTAGATCAGCAATGACAACTCCAAATTTGTTTACTGTCCAAGAAAAACATAAAAAATATAAAAAATTGAAAGAATAACAACACTATAGAGAAGATACCAATCATCAAAAAAGTTGTGAATTTTAGCACATCAATGACAAAATCTAATGGCAACATGCCTCCACTAAAGCTTGTTGTATGTGTAAATCTACGGTAACCCATATGAATACACACACATAAAAAAAAATTAAAACTTACACCCAAATCAATTAGGTAAAGGATCCAATTTAATAATTTGATGAATACCCATAAAAAAGAGCTATATAATAGTGAAGAGTATAATGGACCCAATATCAAAAACTAAAAATTATTCACTTTATAACATCGATTCAAGAAAAATAGGGACGAATCTCAGCAAGAGTATAAAGAATCAAAATATTGTTCATTGTAGATAAAATGAAAAGAAAAGATTCATACCTACGAGCAATATAGCAACGGAATCAAAGTTTAGATGAGTTCAAAATCACAACTATAGTGTTGAAAGAGTGAGAGGTAGAAGAAAGGAAGAACACCCATTGTAGTTCTTTCACTTCTCTCTTGAACCCTAATTTTCTAATGGAATAAAGGAGTTAAAGGTGGGAAAACTAAAAGTGTTGAAAATTTTGGGGGAAAGTTAAAAGGTGATCTTGATATTTTTTAAAATTTTTGCGGAAAAAATGGTTCATTAAGTTAAAGATTTTATAATTTGTTGTCTTTTTATTAAATTGAGACGGAATGTAAATCCGTCATAATTTTTGTGATGATTTTGTGACGACATATATTCATTTAGTTTTATTTGCTATCATTTTGTGACGGAAATGTTATGTCACAAAACTTATATTAAATATTTGTTATAAATCTGTCACAAATCCGTCACTATCAGAATTTTAGTAGGTAAAAAAATTCTTTTAAAAAAAAATTATTTATATAAGATTAATCTGTCACAAATCTGTCAAAATTCCTTGACAATTTGTGACAGACTTCTCCGTTCCAAATATTCCGTCACAATTTTACTCTTTTCTTGTAGTGATTGTAGGCCAAAACCCTCTCTGATGTCACACAAGCGACACCTCTTTCGCAAAAGCAAAGGTTGCTTAAGAGATAGGTCTTGTCACGCTTCGAACCTACACCCTGGACGTGGCCGGCACTCTGAGACCATTGCTGGCCCCAAGCGGACCTTTGGCCTGGCTTACTTAACTCAGCGGAAGACTTAACTCAACAGAATAAACTCAATACAATAGTTTAAATGATAACATCTTAGCCAAAATGGGAACTTATGTCTCAAAACAAAGTATCTGCAAATACATAGATAAGGAACTCAATACTAACTATCTGACTGTCTATGAAGACTCTATAATACTGAGATGGATGTTGGGACAGACCCTACAATATCCTAATAAATAAAACTAGGAAAGCGAAATAAAAGAGTCCTCCGGAATGCAAGGAGGCTCACCACTGACTCTGGAGTGCTCAACTGGATCAACGACATACTGGATGCTGATCCTGGTTATCTACGTCTGCATCATAATAAGATGCAGGCCAACTGGCATCAGTACATTGAATGTACGAGTATGCGAGTTGGAATGCTAAACACCAACTTACGCTTGAAAGGAGTACAAAAGAACACTTACATTGGCTCTGTTTAACTCATGGGTAACTGAACTTAACATAAAGCAATAAGACACATGCAATATATAAAAAAGCTTGTAAAACAATGTAAACAACTTAGTTCGTTAAAGATAAAGAAATAACAAACTCAACTTTACTTGTATATAAAAGTAATATAACTTTTGTGGGAAATTCTCTAACCGACACCCACCACTATGAGCCTAAGTGGTGATACAACGTCTTGCCCACGCTGCCAGAACTGTCCTATACTTTGCCGTCATATAGAATGCTTAACTAAGTGGATCCACTAGTCTATGCTAAAAGCATTTTAATGAGTCATCTAAAAAGTATGATCCTTTACTACCCATGATGGCTACATGGTTCATGGAGACTTGAGTTAATATGAACTCGCATCCCCATATCGGTGCTCAATACTACTCCCAAAATATACTTAACTCATATGTTTGTAAGAACAAAAATCTTTCTTTGAATTGAGATAATTACTCAGAACTTAGCTTAAAAGCTCTCTTGGAATCGATGTTCCCTTTTCTTGTTCAAATGAGAAAACATTTATAAACTCTTTGGGAATACTTAGTTCTCTAATAGCTTTTCATGAGAAATGAACTCAACTCTTACTCTTTGCTTTTCTTGAAACTTGAGCCTTAAAACGAAATTAAAACGTTTAATAGACACTTGAAAACTTTAAGAAACTTTACTTTGACTTGCTTCTTAACTTCTAGACTTGACTCTTAACTTCTTTGACTTTGATCTTAACTTTCCTTGAATTGGATTATGGATTCAAGGTTCATGATCTCTTGTTTATGGATGATTTCATGATATTTAGATGTACCTTAGGGTGTTAGAATTGACTAGGAAACATAGGTACATCACTTAGGAACTAGTACAGAAAGGTGGGAAACTAATAGGGAGAACTGATGTCCCTGGCGCTCTGAAAGGCGCGGGGGGCCAGCCCTAAAACTTTAGAGGGCTTTGGGTGGCGCGACGCGCTAGAGGCCAAAGTTCAGAGAAACTTTTGTGGCGCTCTGGAAGGGGCGCGACGCCCCAAGCCCTTGCCCAGAAAATCCCCGATTTTCTTCTTTGTTTTTCATCTCTAAACCCTCCAATCTTCCCTAGTTATTTCCCCACACACTTGAGATCAATTGTACTCTCAATACACCATAAATCTAACTTGAAAAAAAAGCCCAGAAACATGAATCAAATCAACCCCCAAGCATTAACAATTCAACCAACAAGAATTCTACAATTTGTTCTTCAAGAACCTCACTTTTCAACATGTACACAACTCCAAACCAAATGATTGAAACAAGTTGGTGTGTGGGTTAACTAACCCAACACAGAAAGATCTCACATACCTTAATAGGGATCACCCCCGACGAATTCCACTCGCAAGCTTGATTGAATCTTGGCTTTTCTCCCTCTTGCTCTTTTCTCCAATCCCTAAGCGTGAATATAATTTTCTAATCTGACCAAAATAAGATTTTACCCCAATAAATCCCTAAAAACGAATTAGGAAATTAATTAGAGAAAAGATTACTTTTCCCTTCCCTAAATCCGGATTGAGCCTTTCCTCAATCCAACAACCCAACTTCCGGAAGGCATATCACACTCATACGATGTCAGAATTTCCCAAACTCGGTGGCGCTGGAAAGATCTCTCCAAGGGATTTCCAACCATATCAAGAGATGCTCCTAAATCCTCCTGATCTAGGAGTTATGGCCGTTTGAAAATGACCAAAACTCACTTTCTTAACTTAGACAAAATTTCCAAATTTCCTTGTTCTTCCCAAAAATCAATATTTTCATATTTTAATATCTTTATAGTCGTTTGTAGGTGCGAGATGTTACAATATCTCCCCCTTGGGAACATTCGTCCTCGAATGAGCTTTATTTCACTAAGCTAAGGGTAGCAACATCATGTTCAACACTTAACAAGCAAAAGCAAGTAACAATATGCATACTCATAATTTAGCCAGTACTAAGAAGAGGATTAGTACCTTGATCTAAATTTTCTCCGGATTCAAAGAGGTGTGGATATCTCTTCTTCATATCTTATTCAGCTTCCCAAGTAGCTTCTCCAACAAATTGGTTCCTCCAAAGGACTTTGACTGATGTGACTTCATTTGTTCTCAACTTGCGAACTTGGAGATCTAAAATTTGAACCGGAATCTCCTCATAATATAAATTATCATTAATCTCAACATTTTCAGTTTGCACTATCAATGAAGGATCTCCCATGCACTTCTTCAACATAGAGATGTGAAATGCTGGATGCACCGCTGCTAGCTCTTGTGGTAGCTCCAACTCATAAGCTACATTGTCAATCCTCTTGACTATGCGATAAGGTCCAATATACCGGGGACTAAGTTTCCCTTTCTTACCAAACCTCATCACACCCTACATGGGTGAAACCTTCAAATACACCCAATCATCTACTTTGAATTCTAGTGGACTTCTCCTAACATCTGTGTAGGATTTTTGACGACTCTGTGCCATTTTCAACCTCTCCTGAATCACCTTCACCTTCTTCATGGCTTGGTGAACTAAATCTGGTCCTATCAACCCTGCTTCACCAACTTCAAACCATCCAATAGTAAATCTGCATCTTCTCCCATAAAGAGCTTCATATGGAGCCATCTGGATGCTAGAGTGAAAATTATTATTGTAAGCAAACTCGATTAGGGGTAGGTGATCATCCCAATTTCCCTTGAAATCAATCACACAAGCCCTCAACATATCTTCTAAGGTCTGAATAGTGCGCTATGCTTGCCCATCTGTCTGAGGATGAAAGGCAGTACTTAAATTCACATTCGAACCCAAACCTTTCTGGAAAGATTTCCAGAACCGTGCAGTAAACTGTGCACCTCTATCCGAAATAATGGAGACCGAAACTCTATGGAGTCTTACCACTTCTTGAATATATAGCTTAGCATAATCTTCTGCCGAATGGGTAGTCTTTATCGGTAAAAAGTGGGCTGATTTTTCCATTATGTCGACAATCACCCAAATAGAATCATGTTGTCTGCGGACCTTGGGAAACCTGTGATGAAATCCATATTAATCATCTCCCACTTCCATTCTGGAAGTTCTATATTCTGCGCCAAACCACAAGGCCTTTGGTGTTCGACTTTCACTTGCTGGCAATTTGGACACTTAGCAACAAACTCTGCAATGCCCTTCTTCATGTCATTCCACCAATACACTTCTCTCAAATTGCAATACATCTTTGTGGAACCTGGATGAATGGAATAGCTGGAGCTATGAGCTTCCTCCATGATCCTCTCTTGTAGTTCATCCACCATAGGTACACACAATCTCCTTGATATCTCAACACACCATCTCCCCCTTGTTCAAAAGCTAATACTCTTTGCTTTTGAACATTTTCCTTCATGTGAAGCAAAATGGGATCTTGGTCTTGCTTTTCCTTCACTTCTGACACTAGTGATGATTCTTCCCCGTTCGTCACCACTATTCCTCCTTCTGTGGAATCCATAAGTCTGACTCCCAGGCGTGTAAGTTTGTGCATGTCCTTGGCTAACTCCCTCTTTTCTTCCTCAACATGGGTGGTACTAACCATAGATAACTTGCTTAAAGCAGCAACAACAACATTAGCCTTACCTGGGTGGTAAAGACTACTCATGTCATAATCCTTGAGAAATTCTAACCACCTTCTTTGTCTAAGATTGAGCTCCTTCTGAGTGAACACATATTACAAGCTCTTGTGATCAGTGAATATATCCACATGAACACCATACAAGTAGTGTCGCCAAATCTTTAAAGCGAAAACTACTGCAGCCAACTCTAAGTCATGGGTTGGATAATTTTTCTCATAAACCTTCAATTGTCAGGAGGCATAAGCTATCACCTTGTCATTTTGCATTAGCACACAACCTAAATCAACTCTGGATGCATCACAATACACCACAAAACCTTGAGTACCCTCTGCTAAGGTCAAAACTGGTGCACTAGTCAACCTCTTCTTCAATTCCTGAAAGTTTTTCTCACAAGCTTCAGACCATTGAAATTTCACTGTCTTCTGAGTCAACTTGGTCAAAGAAGACGAAATAGACGAGAAACCCTCTACAAACCTTCTATAATAGCCAGCTAAACCCAAGAAACTCCTAATATCAGTTGGAGATATGGGTCTAGCTGTAACAGTATCTGTTGGTGCGTCTTATATGTTTGATCTTAATGCCATTGAACAGAGGATCTTAATGCTTGCTTGGAGAGCGCAAATCCTTACGCGGTAAAGAGAAAGATAGCCAATCCTCTTGGCGGCCGAGAGTGTTATGTAAAAAGGACCAAGGAGGATCCTATCCTAAAGGAGAAGGAGGAGGAGTAGGAGCTAGCTTTAGGGGTGGAATCGAAGCGAAAAAATTCGTTCATGCCACGACGATCTATATGGAAGGGCAGTTTTGTTGATGCATTCCTCTTGAGAATGAAGAAGAAGAGAGATCTTCTTTTTAACAAAAAAATTTGGTCACGTAGATCTTCTATTTTGCCAAAATTCGTTTATTGCTCCGTACGAATTTACAATGGAAAAACTCTTGTTCGTTGTAAGATTACTAAAGGAAAGGTTGGTCATAAATTTGAAGAGTTTGCTTCTATACGGAAACAAAGACCTTCGAGAACAAATATTGGACGGGGAAGAAAAAGGGGGAAAAAGTAAAGTCTAAGCGCATATGGCATGAAAAGAAAATCCTATTTCGGTAAAACTTGATCTGAATCGTAGTTCAGATTCAAGTTGGTTTAGTAAGGGCGACCGCAAAAGTCACCGAATGGGTCAGTCTTTTAGTTCTCCCAGATTAGAATATCAAAGGAGGACGTTGCAGATGCCGGGGGCGGACACGACTTCTTCTAAGGCTAGAAGACCACTGGAAGACACCCAGGACTATAGCATGTCGTGAAAGAAGCACACTGGACGGGCGTGCTTAGACCGTGTCTTCAGGGCACAGTTGAATATAGATATCATGAACGCGAGATGCAGGATACCAGGCTAAGAAACCGGAGCAACTATTCCCCTATGTGCCAATCGCTAGCGCATCCAGGGCCCCGGCGCCCAGCTCAGCTGGAGAGGTCTAGCCTGATCTGAGAAGTGCTAATTTGGTTAGAATAGACTTCATTCAAGAATGCCACCGCCCCGGGAATCAATAAGAAAATAAGTGCTAAGTTTCAGATCAGTGAATAAACCAAAAGGAAAGAAGAGACCTTTCTCGCTCAGCGCCTAAAGCGTACTATGCTCCGCTTCAACAAATGAGAGTTTTCGGTGGAACCGGTAAACCATGTGAGCCGGTTATATGCATGGGATAGAGGGCTCATAGTACCTGCTAGCGCGGCTACGCAGTGGAAGGGAATGAGCCTAAATCTACCCCCTTCTTTTTTTCTTTGAAAAAAGCAATAAGGAGTAAGGAGATTAAACTCTCGGATGAGACTAAGAAGCTACCGATCGTTCTGACGCGCCCTTGACCTATTTTGATTAAGACCAAAAACCTATCTCTAAAGTGGAGCCTAGTTTAAGCTGTCAAACAAGTGATGATTGAATGAAAGGAAAACCACTAATAGGGATATGGATAGAGTCTCGCTCAGTAAAGAGAGTTGTAGGATTTGTAAAACAAGAGAAGAGCATCTCAAAGTATGGGGCAAAGGATGTTGTGTTTTGACTTTGTCTCCCAGGATCCACCACAGGTTGGGTTTGAGAGCCGTGTGATGGGTGATTATCCAGCACGGTTCGGAGAGCACTTTTAGTTTGCGCTGGTAAATGGAAGCCCCCCTATCAGCATGGACATAGAGACAACTAAAGGAACCCGAAAAAGAAGTCCCTTTAGTTGCTGGGTCTGTTCAAACAGATAGAAAAAGAATCACGCTAGTCGAAATTTGGGGAAATATAGAGAGCTCTCTAGGCTCTCCTGATCAAATTGAGAGTTCACCAATTCGGCACTGCCTCAATTTTCTGAGTATCAACTCTAATACCATCACTGGAAATAATATGGCCCAAGAATGCCACAGAGTCAAGCCAAAACTCACACTTGGAGAACTTAGCATACAACTCTCTATCCTTCAGGGTCTGAAGAACTATTCTGAGATGATTAGCATGATCTTCTTCATACCTTGAATAAATTAGTATGTCATCAATGAAGACAATAACAAACATATCTAAATAAGGTTTGAAGACTCTGTTCATAAAATCCATGAACGTTGCTGGTGCATTGGTCAAACCAAAGGACATGACCAAAAATTCATAATGACCATATCTAGTCCTGAATGTTGTCTTTGGAATGTCACATTCCCTAACTTTCAACTGATGGTAGCTTGATCTGAGGTCAATTTTTGAAAAACAGGTGGCACCGTGAAGTTGATCAAATAAATCATCTATCCTTGGAAGAGGATACTTATTCTTGATGGTAACCTTATTTAATTGACGGTAATCTATACACATCCTAAGGGAACCATCTTTCTTTCTCACAAACAAGACCGGAGCGCCCCAATGTGAGACACTTGGTCAAATAAAACCCTTACCTAAAAGATTTTTTAATTGCTCTTTCAACTCTGCTGGTGCCATTCTGTATGACAAAATAGAGATAGGACGAGTATCTGGAATGATGTCTATACCGAAGTCTATTTCTCTCTCAGGAGGGACTCCGGGTAAATCATCAGGAAAAACTTCTGGAAACTCTTTTACTATAGGAACTGACTGAATGGGAGATACCTCAGCACTTGAGTCATTAACTCGGACTAAGTGATAGATACAACCCTTTGAAACTAACTTTCTTGCCTTAAGGTACGAAATGAAACGACCCTTAGGCACTGCTGAACTACTACTCCACTCTATAACTGGCTCGTTAGGAATCTGAAACTTGACAACTCGAGTTCTGCAAGCTATTAATGCATAACAGGCATGAAGTCAGTCCATACCTAGAATGATATTAAAAACTACCATGTCTAGTTCAACTAGATCAGCCATGGTGTCTTTGTGATTGATGGAAACAAGACAATCACAATAGACTTTTTTTGCAAGAATAGACTCCCTAACAGGTGTGGAAACACAGAAAGGTTCACAAAGCTTCTCAGGAAGAATTTCAAACTTATTTGCAACATAAGGAGTTACAAAAGACAGACTTGCTCCTCGTCTAGCAAAGCATAAACATCAAAAGTAAAGACTTTGATTATACCAGTGACAACATCTGGAGAACTCTCTTGCTTTTGGTGACTGGTGATTACATAAAGACGGTTTGCTCCTCCGCCAGTACCAGAAGTAACTTCTCTAGGTGCAGCCCTGTCTGGTGGAGCAACTGATGAAGACTAGGCTCTATTGCCTGGATTTCCACTACCTTTCTTATTCTTAGCACTCTTTCAAAAAGTGTCTCTCTTGTCCACACTTGAAACAACCTGTCAAGCCATCACAACACTTACCTAGGTGGGTTCTCCCATACTTATCACATGCAGGAGCCCAACTACCTCCTTGTGCTACAATACCTTGGGACTGCACTGGTTTAGATCTGAAGTTTTGCGAATTCTGACCATAATATACGCCTTTGTTTCGAGGTGCAGGTGCAGGTGCACTAGAAGATGATGGAGTAGGCCCCTTTTGTTTATGCTGAAAAGACGAACGATTCCCATTGTTTTTCTGCTGCCCAGGCTGATTCCCTGTCTTCGCTTTCTTACTTCTGAACTCTTCACTGTCTCTCAGCTTCTCTTTCTCCACCTGCTGCACATAAACCATCAACCTTGATATGTCCATGTCACCTATTAGTATCGCTGCCCTGCCCTCTTTACTTGATAGACGGCCCAAGCCAGCAATAAACAAGCTCATTCTGCTCCTCATGTCCTTAACCATTTCAGGAGCATAGCGGGACAACTGGGTGAACCTCAACCCATACTCATGCACACTCAAGGAATCCTGTTTCAGTGTAAGAAATTCTCGTACCTTAGCCTCCTTCAGTTCTCGGGGAAAGAAATGCCCCAAGAAGGCTTCTTCGAAACAAGCCTAACTAGCAAGTGGTGCATTCTTAGTTCGACTTCATTTCCACTGATCGAACCATGTTCTAGCAACATCCTTCAGTTGATATACAACTAGTTTAACCTTTCCAGTGTCAACAACATGCATCACCTCAAAAACCTTCTTCAGTTCCTCAATAAAAATTTTCGGATCCTCAGTAGTGACTGAACCAGTGAAACTAGGAGGATTCATTCTCAAGAATTCGCGAATCCTCGAAGTGTCAGCCTCATCTTGCCTTGGTCCCCTTGGCTGCTCAACCTGGTTAGACATAGGCTCAGCATCCGGATAGCCTCACGGAATTCAACATTAGTGACTTCGCCTTGGGGTTGCACGTTTGGTGCATTAGGTACCCCTTGTTCTTGTGGTTTAACATTTCTCCTAACTGGACGACCTCGTGCTGCTCTTCGTGGAGGCATGGTTATCTGAAACACACACAAGCACGAATTAGAGGGAAACTTTTAGAGATAAACTTTAACGCACGAGATGGATATGAAGGAAGTGAAGAATTTCCTAAATGTTGTAGCCTCTTAATTATAGATGTGGCACGCTTCACACCGATAACTAGGACTCTACAGACACGGCTTCATAGACTCCCTAAGACTCTTGAACTCTGTGCTCTGATACCAAGTTTGTCACACCCTGAGCCTACACCCTGGACGTGACTGGCACTCGAAAACCATTGCTGGCCCCAAGCAGACCCTTGGCCTCGCTTACTTAACTCAGCGGAAGACTTAACTCAACAGAATAAACTCAATACAATAGTTTAAATGATAACATCTTAGCCAAAATGGGAACTTATGTCTCAAAACAAAGTATCTGCAAATACATAGATAAGGGACTCAATACTAACAGTTGCTTGCGCATAAATGGCAATGAATGAATAAACTATTAAGCATGTTAACCCCTTCGTACTTGCTTCCAAACTCGCCCTTCCGTAAATCAACCTACAAAAACATGTAAGATTAATCCTACTTCTTAAGTCAAACATATATTCGCTAATTTTAAATAAAAAATAAATAATCTTTT
>NC_064282.1:89530503-89537661 GCF_019186545.1 Solanum stenotomum
ATTCTAACTCACCCTTATTGCAATATATATGTTAAAGGTAAGTAAATTATTATTTTTTTCTAAAAACTCCACTTACTACTAACGTCCTTCCATATAATTAAAATTCCATATTGTAGTAATCTCCACAATATTTTAAAAGTCTTATAAATACAACTGCTTTCTCTTCATTTTCTTCATTCAAATTAGTACTCTACAATATACGTTTCTTATTTTCTTTGATTAACTTTGTTCGCTTGCTTTCAATTTCCATTCATGATTCAAGTTTTACCAAAGTCCCATTTCTATTGTAACATCTCGCAAATTGAAATAGCTAGGAAGAAGCTAAGAACTGGAAATAGTCAATTTTGGAAAGAATGAAAAATCTGGAAAATTGTTTAAGTTAGGAAAAGTGAGTTTTTGGTCAACTTCAAACGACCATAACTCCTAGCTCAGGATGATTTAGGTGTAGATACAGATATGGTTGGAAAGTTCTTGAAATCATATTCCAGCGCCGCCAAGTTTGCACTATTCCGAGTTCGTATGAGTAAGTTATGCCCTTCGGAACTTGGGTTGTTGGATTAAGGAAAGTCCAAATCCGGATTTTTGAAGGGTAGTTTGGTCTTTTCCTTACCCTTTTATTTTAATTCGTTTTTGGTAATTACTTAGGGGTCTAAACTAAACTTAGTCAGTTTACGCTTTTGGAAAAAGAGTTAGGGTTTAGAGAGAAGAGAAAAGATCAAGAAGAGAAAAGAGGAGAAAGGAGAAGAGCGTTCAAGATTCGTCAAGATTAGCTTGTGGTTTTCGTCGGGGGTAATCCCTACAAGGTATGTGAGTTCACATAGCGTTGGGTTAGTTCACCCACACGCCAAGCATTTTTACTTCAGCGTATTTTCGTCCTAGAAAGATTGAGAAATTGATGTTCTTGATAGTTGTTCTTGAATTGATTTCGTTCTTGAATATGAGTTGGGATTAAGGAGTTTCTTGATGATTAAGTGTTGTTTTCTTGAGTTGTTTGGGTTAGATTTTTGTGCATATGATTTGGGTACATAAATCTAAGGTGAATTTGAGAAAAAGAATCAGATTAAAACGATTTAGAATCAGAAAACGAGTTGAAAAACTTGTCAGACGCACCTGGGGAGGGCCAGACGCGTTGCACCCCCATAGCGCCAGGAGGCTGGGACGGCGCGCCTGTAGTGCGCCCAAAACAAGCCCCAGTAAGTTGGGGCCTGGCGCGGCGCTCCCGGGATGCGCCCAAATCATCGTTTTTAACCAATTTTCGTCGTTTAGCCTATTTAAGTCCATCTAAAGTGTACTAACACTTTCCATTGATTCTAACTACTCTAAATGACTTCTAAACACCTAGAAATCATCCAGAAACATGAGTCATAACCTTGAATCCATAAATTCAAATTCAAGGAAAGTAAAGAGCCAAGTCTAGGAAGTTCTCAGAGTCTTTTCAAGAAATCTTTTGCAAATGCTTTTAACTTTGTTTTTAAGACTTAAAGTTCAAGTTGAGTAAAGAGTAAAACTTGAAGTTCATTTCTTCAAAAGTATATGGGGACTATGTATTCCCAAAGGGTTTTCACATTTAAACAAAAAAGGAAAACCTTGATTTCCAAAGAGCGTTTGAGCTAGTTTTCAGAAAAAAGTAAATGCTTTCATAATTAAGAAAGAGGGAAAACTTTGATTTCCAAGATAGCCTTTGAGCACTAATCTCAAATCACAAAAAGAAGTATATTTTAAACATAAAGAGCTAGTATATTTTGGGAGTAGTATTGAGCACCGATATGGGGAAGAGTTCATACAACTATTAGCCCCCATTAACCATGTAGCCATCATGGGTAGAAAAGGGTCATACTTTTTAGATGAATCATTTTCACATAGACTATGGATCCACTTAGTAGTTCAGGTCCTATACATGTGGCAAGGTGTAGGATGCGCTAGCAACGTGAGGGAGATCAATGTATCATCACAATAGCTCTTATGTGATGGTTGTCGGTTAGAGAAACTCCCACATCAGTACTTTGTATTTTTATATTCATCAATTTATTTGTATTTTTACATACATCTCAGAGTTATTTGTATCTTTGCATACACACAGAGTTGACATCATGTTTTAAACAACTTTTCTTTATATTGCACTTGTTTTAAACTATTTTTTATTGAAATGAGTTCAGTTATGTTGAGTTGAGTTGAGTCAGGTAAGTTCTTCAGTTCCTTTCAGTTTCCTTCTCAAGCCTGTGTTGGTTTAACATTCCAACTCGCATACTCGTACATTTAATGTACTGATGCCAGTTGGCCTGCATCGTTTTATGATGCAAACGCTGGTAACTAGGATCGGCATCCAGCGCATCGTTGATCCAGTGAGCAGTTCAGAGTCTGTTGGTGAGCCTTTTTGCATTCCGGAGGATCCCTTTTGTTTATTTTTAGTATTAGATAGTTCATTAGGATGTCGTGGGTCTGTCCCGACATCCATCTTAGTTGTTTTAAAAGCTTCATAAATAGTCAGTCAGATGTTAGTTCATTCGTCATCATTTTGTTATTGACTTATTTTCAGATTTGAGTTGTCATTTTGGCTAAGTTAAATGTTTATTTTCAAAACAGTATGAGTTTAGTTTGAGACAGTTAAGTTTGTTTAGCATTTGAATTCCTTTCTTAATGCTTAGAGTCTTCCACTGAGTAAGTGAACCAGGCCAAGGGTTCGCTTGGGGTCAGCAATGGTTCTCGAGTGCCAGCCACGTCCAAGGTGTAGGCTCGGGGCGTGACATCTATCATCAGGGTTCATCACTAAATAAGCTATCCGAGAATCAATCATGAAATAACATTTTAAAACATATCTGAATTTTATGAGTGATATTATCGATAACTTGAAAAAGAATTTTTGTGATGAATTCTATTGATCGAAAAAGGACTTTGTTAAAATTCTCATTTCTAATATAGATTTTTGTTATATATGTTCATATATTTTCAAAGGGTGTTGTTTATTTTTTTTTTACCTTTGTCCCCATGAATGTTAAAGATTAGTGGATCGTTGACTTCTATATTTATACTACTAGGTAGTATTTATCTCAAATATTTTTGTGGGCTGATTTACAAAATTTTTAGGTCACCATTTTATTATACAAATCTAGTTTTCTTGTGATTTGATTTTTTTTATTAATAGGTACAAGAAGTCAAATCTGACATTTATATAAAAGTTCTTGAATGAATCTACTTCATTTGATTCAATCTGATTCAAAGTTGACCGATACGTGGTTGGTGGATGGACTTGTTGAAAAGTTCAGAGCGAGCAATAATGTGTTGTTTTCTTTTACTTGTAAAATCTTTCTACGATTCTTGTTAGTAAGGCTGATTTTCTATCTTTTGTCCATTGGTTTTGGAGTTGTGAGATTGAATAGAGAAGGGGAATGAAGGGTTTACATAGAGATTCTTTATTTTTGTGATAAAAAATATTATTTTGAAATGTTTTTTTTTTCTATTTTCACTTGAAAAATATTTTTTTAATTCTTAACCGAATTGTTTTTCTCCATACTAAACACACCTGAATTTGAAGAACTTGGTTACCTGTTGGGTTTTAAAAGGTGTGAATGGAAAATAAAGAATTGCGACTTTTATAAAGAGTTGTGACTTTTATGAAAAGTTGCAACTTGTATGAAGAGTTGCGACTTTTATGAAAAGTTGTAACTTTTATGAAAAATTGTGACTTTTATGAAAGGTTGTGACCTTTCCAAATGATTGAGATTTTTCCAAAGGGTTGTGACCTTTCCGGTAAGGCACAATAAGAACTTTTTTACACTATCCTTTGTTTTCTATAAATTGAGAGATTTCCTCTTATTTTGATAAAATGAATTTTCTTGACTTCTTCTACTACTGCTAAATCTAGTATTCTAAGTATACTTTATTGTCGTTGAGTAGTTCACTGACACCGTGGTTTAAGGTACCGATAAACCAGTAAGGTAAGATCATTCTATCCTGAAAGGATATATTCCATTAACCTCGGGTACTTAAGGGGAATAATTTCCTTAAGGCCACTGTGCATTCAGTGGGTTCGATTTTCTTCTTTAAGAAAAACATTTTGTATATTGTTTCTAATCTGTTTCTGGGTCTATTTTCTCTACTAGTTTAATTTTCTAATTTTGAAAATACTCTTTAAACTTTGTTGTTTTTTGTCAAGTTCTTCAAAGTTTTTGTTCTAAGTATGTTAGGAATACAAGATGAATAACAACTCTTACCTAATAAGCTATAGTTAACTAATGTTCTACCAAATCATTTTCACTTATTTATTTTCAAGTTTAAGTTATCAATAGATGAATTTTTTCTCTCTACAATTGAAAGCTCTGACCTCTCTCTAAATGCTTTCCAAAGATGCTACCCTCACCCCCTGCACCACCACACCTAACTAAGGAGGCATCAACAAACTCCTCTGTCACTGCTCCAACGGCTATTATTTCTCCAACGGCTACTGCTTCCACCCCGTCGCCACCAATCAACTCTAAAAATCCGACCAACCACCCCTCTTCTAGTAATAACAATGTTCAAAGTCACAAACCTCAAACATGGCCTCCCCCATCTGTTTCAAAACCTTCTTTTGCCTCCATTGTAAGTGCTACTAGTTCCAAAGGCAAACAACCGGTTGAAATCACATATGGGTAAACCAGCAGTATATTTCACAGTTCAAGATTATTTTGTCAATCTCGTAGAAGACTGTAAAGTGGGATGACCCGGCACGACCCAAAATCCACATACTAATGGGTTGGGCTGATTGTTTTCTGACCCACAAAAAATGGGTCAATCCGACCTGGTCCTTCAAATTCCCTAGCCTCTATGGGCTAGCTAGCCTGAATGGGGGCCATATTAATAGCTCTAACTCTAAGAAAAAAATCTTCTAATTTATTTGTTCTAACTCAAAAGTTAAGATTTTTATCTTTTCTAAATAAAAATTTAAAAACATATATATATATATATATATATAAAAGGAACTGGATTAATAGAATTGTGATGTAAAAATTTCGTAAATCAACACACAAAAACATGTAAGATAAATCGGCTTCTATACTGGCTCTTCCACTTTGGTGTAGTTTTTGTTTGTATTGGAGTATCTATACTGGCTCTTCCACTTTGGTGTAGTTTTTGTTTGTATTGGTACTCCGTAAGTCAAATATATATCAGCTAATCTTAAATAAAAAACAAAAATTATTTTAGATAAATAATAAAGATCCTTTTGCTGAGACACTTCCTTAATATTCATAGGTACAAAGTTGAAAAATATTACACCCTTTCAAAATATATGAACATATTTAGCAACAAATTAGAATTAGTAATGAGAATTATGTGAGAAACTTTAACAGAGTCCCTATTCTACCAACAGCAAAGTTCATTACTGAAATTCTCTTTAAAGTTATAGGTAAAATCACTCGTAGAATTTAGATGTGTTTTTAAATCTTATTCACATGTGATTCACCAATAGCTTGAAGATGATTTAGTGATCGATGGACGCTGCTGATGATAAAGTAGAGACTATGATAAAGTTTGAATCTTGAATGGAATCGAAAGTCAACTGATAGGGTTAAGGGGATCATAGAGAAAAGGAAAATATATTGTTGAATAATTTGAGTGAAGAAAAGAGTACTCTGAAGAAAATGGAGAGGAAACAGTTGTATTTATAGGACATTAAAAAATATACTTTGGAGTTAACTATAAGATGGAATAGTGATTAAATGGAAAGAACTCAATAGAAAGTAGAGTTTTTGGGGAAAAAAATCATTTACTTACCTTTAATATACATTGCAATAAGGGTGGAATAGATTTAGAAAAAAAATAACTTGGTGTCTTGAAAGAAAATATATTTTAATCTTGAACTAAATTTTAACTCTTGAATTGTGATTAAATGGAAAAAAAACTCAATAGAAAGTGGAGTTTTTGGAAAAAACATTCATCTACTTACCTTTAATATACATTGGAATAAGGGTGGAATAGATTTAGAAAAAAATAACTTGGTGTCTTAAAAGAAAATATATTTTAATCTTGACTTGAACTAAATTTTAACTCTTGTTTTCATAATTTATATTGGATTAATTAAGTCACTAAGTTATCTTTTTTCTAATTTTAACTCACCATTATTGCAATATATATGTTAAAGGTAAGTAAATTATTATTTTTCTAAAAACTCCACTTACTACTAACTTCCTTCCATATAATTACAATTCCATATTGTACTAATCTCCACAATATTTTTTAAAAGTCTTATAAATACAACTATTTCCTCTTCATTTTCTTCATTCAAATTAGTACTCTACAATATGTGTTGCTTATTTTCTTTGATTTCACTAACTTTGTTTTACCTTAGCTTGTGTTTAGAATTAGTTTTACCAAAGTCTCATTTCTATTCATCACTAAATACGCTATACGAGAATCACTCATGAAATAACATTTTGAAACATATCTGAATTTTATGAGTGATTTTATCGGTAACTTGAAATCAGATTTTAGTGATGAATTATGTTGATAGAAAAAGGACTTTGTTAATAATTGTCAATTCTAATATGAATTTTTGATATATAGTTCATAGGCATAATACATATATTGGCCTCTAAACTTGGCTTCAAATTTTAACTTTGACCTCCAATTTTCATAATGCACAAATAGGCACTTTAACTATCCTACCTTTAAATAAATAAACACGCGATTTTTGGAGCCAAAAGCGTGAAAGGCAAGCGCTGCCACGTGTATTTGTGACCCACTCAATGGCTGCCAACTATTCAATGCATGTGGGCCCGTTTTCCTGTCTATTTGACACCTTTTTAATTTGCCATGCATTTATTTTAATGGATATGGACCCCACCTCACTAATTCCATTCCCTTCTCTTTATTTTTGCCTCACAACTTCTTCCTTCACTTTCATTTTGTGGTAAATTAATATTTGAAAATGTCAATTATTCAATTTATAATTTATTTGTCTTATTTCTTTTTTTAATTTATGTGTATTCAAAGATTACATTTAAGATACTATAAATTATTAGACTTAATATTTAAAAAAATTTATTACAAATTTGAAAATTACGTAATATACACTATTAATTACAATAATTACTAATTTAAAATATTTTTTCAATCTAATAAGAGCCTACAAACACACTATACGTTATATTTAAAAGTACTATAAATCATAATTAAAATATA